>NW_027180586.1:0-72500 GCF_040956055.1 Brachionichthys hirsutus | reverse complement strand
CTGCCGTCAGACAAGCGGGTGAGACATGAGCGGCTGCAGTGCTTAAAACAGACGGTGAGCGAGGAAGCTTTAAATTCAAAATCAGTAAACTAAATCTTACCTTACCTACAATTACAAAAATTGCTGTTTGATGTGCTGTTTTCCCCGGTACGCGTTTTAAAAGCGCGGGGTGAACTAAGATAAAGTTAGGCCCAAAGCCTGCCGCCAGTTCCAGTTTTTTGCGCGGCCGTGCCGCGTCGTGGCGACACGTGACCACCACCATCGGATTCGTCTCGTTCCGCTGATGTTGTTTGATGTGCTGTTTTCCCCAGTACGACTTTTCTGCACAAGGGGTGAACTGAGAGAAATTTAGGCCCAAAGCCTGAGGCCGCTTCCGGGTTTTTGCACGTCACGAGGCCGCGCCCGGTCGTAGCGACACATGACCACCACCATCGGATTCGTCTCGACTCGCTGATGCGGTTTGATGTGCCGTTTGTCCCGGTTCTCCCTCGCAAAGTGGAACCTTCCTCAAAAAACGGACAGGGGCACGCTGCTAAAAGCCATGCCCAGAAAGGTGCACTGCGCGGTGGGGGGGGGGGGGGTTGATTTGGGGGCCCGTAGCGTCACTTTCCGGGCACGCAGAAGGTCGTGACGCCGTTGTACTTGCTTGACTTGGTGTATTATTAAAATAAATAAATAAATGCATATTTATTTAATGGTTACAAACTTCCAGGATGACTCTGTTATTACTTTTTTCCACAGTTGACGCCTTGGAGGATCCTTCCTGCCTTTGGAGCACCCGTCCAGCCGTGGAGGATCCGTGCAGTTCACTGTTCTGTGTATTAAAGTGTATTCTTGCAAACACTTGTACTTCATTGGTGTATAATCAACTGTCTGTAATCTTGCTAGCACAGAATGGTTGTCCAGATTTTGTAGATCGTTCGTGCAGTACCGGACAGCTGTGGACGACCCGTCCTGCGTGTGGACCACCTGTCCAGCCTTTGGATGACCCGCCCTGCAGTGGACCCCTCTTGCTGTTGAGAACCCGTCCAGCCTTGGATTGCCCGTACAGTTCAATACTCTGTGTATTAAAGTTTATTCTTGCAAACACGTGTACTTCATTTGTGTATAACCAACTGTCTGTAATCTTGCTGCGATGTAATTATTGTCCAGATTATGGTCGGTAAGTCGAAGTGGTCATGCGATTTCTACCCCGAAGGGCCCCGGTCCCGGATTTGTACCCTGCAGGCCACATGTTGGAGAAAACAACGCCGCGCAAAATATTACAATAATCCATATTTCTACTGTATGCAGTGACTCCACAGTGCTTAGTTAACCCCCCCGGACCGTCAGCTGTTCCCGAGGGACTGCGCTGGTTTGAAAATATCGTTTTTAATGTGCAAGTACTAGCGAGTAGGGATAATGTACAAGATTGTCCTTAACGTGTACTTACGACCGCGGTACACACACACACACACGCAGGCGCGAAACACAGACGATGTCAGCAAAGAACTTTTTCTAATCTCGGCCGTTTTGTATTTTGACTTCAGAACGCCAAACCTTATTTAATATTTTAAGATTCTATATTTTGTACATTAATACATTAGAGCTATCTATAAACACCGACGTGTGGACGGTACCACCCTGATGTCGGGGGGGGGGGGATTTCACACGCCCTCCTGGTCTCAGCTTGGCGCCGCAGCGGGTCGATGCCTCCGAATCCCCCCCGTTTGCTGATTCCTATCAGCGTTCCCCGTTCCCAGACGGTACGACCCGATGAATGTTCAAAGAATTCCTACGAGGCCTTTTATATGAACGCCATACTGATGGTCATCCGACGGATGGGGACGGATGAGCCCATGTGGCAATGTACCCTTTGATGTGCCGCCACCCCTCCCTTAGAGCAGTATTGCACGGCACGTTATTTCACAACGATCTTAATTCTGGCAGTTCCACCAATTTTAGTCGTTTTATTTTTGGGGTTAATAGCATTTCAGCCGCTTGGCTGCGCCACTGAGTACGATAATCAATAAATGTGCGGAAAATCAATAAATGTGCGGAAGGTGGCGAGGTTTTACCAGAGAATAAGGTGGAACGCGGTGACTGTAGACGGGTAACGGTCAGACCGACCTCATCTTAGAGCATCTCTCCAACCCGCTGCTGCCAAACTCTCCGTTTGCCCCTTTGGAACACTGTAAACTTTATCGTTTTTAACAATTGGGGGAAAAATAAAGCAGTTATTGGGACCGTTTCTGTATTTATTAGGTGTGAGAGGCATTGCAGAATCTGTTCAACGCGTTTCTACAATGTTGTGGGCGTTCCCGTACGCCACCTAGTGGACAGAGAAAGTGACCGCCGTACACAATCACTCGTCCTGACAGGGCTTGACGTCATAATTCCAGGTTTGTCTCGCTGTAAACATGAGCCTCGCGCGCCGCTCGTAACTTTACATCACCCCAGTGGAGTCATTGAACGCGCCGTTTCCCATTTACTTTACCAAACAACAAACCTCAAATTCTTGTAAAAAAAAATACGTGCTGCACCCCTTGGTTTTGAACCCAGGAGCTTCTGGCCGGGAGTCAAGTGTGCTACCCACTGCACCACCGAGAACGCAGTGTGATGTCGCATAAGGAAAAAGCACAGCTCCAGTGCAACACGCTGCGGTCTGGAATAGCAGCTCATCATCCGACAAGCATGACTCTGTTAACGCCTCGGGTTTCCTCCCCCGCACTGTGGGGTGGTTGGTATTGCTACCAACCACCGTGTCGGAGGCCCCGGGTTCGAGTCCCGCTGGGGGAGTGGGGTAGAACGGGGGTAGCAGGGTAGGCCTAGGGCCTTGCCTGGGCGGAGTGAACTGGACCGGTCCACTTCACTCCGCCCAGGTGGCCCTGGGTCTACCCTGCTACCCCCTCTCTATCCCATTCCCGTAGTGGGATTTGAAGCCGGGGCTCTTTGAACTTTTCAACATTGCTACCAACTATTCCCCCACCCCCGTGCACACACCGACGGACGCACTCACACGCCACGGACAATTTGGAGTAACCGACTCCCCTAAATTGCACGTTTTTGGAG
The DNA here is from genome assembly GCF_040956055.1 of Brachionichthys hirsutus. NCBI lineage: Eukaryota > Metazoa > Chordata > Actinopteri > Lophiiformes > Brachionichthyidae > Brachionichthys > Brachionichthys hirsutus. The sequence goes on along the minus strand of NW_027180586.1, from coordinate 69,449 downwards.
GTGGGCGGAAACGGGAGAACCCCGACGCAGACACGATTTGAACCCAGTACCATCTGGCTGTGAGGCCAGCATAAACTCGACCAGCTGATAACCAGTCATTAACAAATTCTCAACACCAACGATGACATCACAGACAATCTGAATGTAAATATACATACTTTAATCTCATGTCCAAGCAGATCAGACCGGCAATATGAAGAAAATGTACATTTATATTTCTATCCATCCGGTTCACGTTTCACATCCAACACTGTAAAAAATAAAACAGCAAATACACTGCAAAAAAAACCCATGTGCTGACAGGATGTGATGTCACAGATCACACACCCAAGCCTCGCTGTATCAGAAAGTCTTTGAGAACACCGAGTCGCTCCACCAGCATCGCATCCACGTCTGACTCGCCCCCACGAGGGACGCTGCCATTGCACCGACGGAGAGATGCTTTCCGCTTCCTGGGGACCATGGTAACAGGAAGTCCCGCCCCTGAAGTCGACAAACATTTTGAAAAAAGAAGTGTGAAGAACAAGATGAAGAAAAGAGAAGTGCTACCTGTATGTAGTAATAATGAATATAACTGCGTAGTTAGAAATAAAATACAAAATAACACAAAGGAGGGACACAAATAAGGAGACTACCGTCGCTTTATCATGCTCTCAATACATTTCCCAACCCACCTTGCAGTCTCTTCCTTTTCCGGGGAAGAGTAAAGTCAGGAAAAAGGACAACCCTCCGTCTTTTCTGCTGTCCAATCAGGAGTAGCGCTCCTCAAACATTGTTTCAAGACTCCTGTGGGGTGAAAAACAAAACATGGTAGAAGACTGGAGATTCAGCGAGATTTGCATTATTCATTTTAAAGGTTACCTTTACCTGTTGGTTGAGGGGGAATTGTAGTTCTTGTTCGGATAAATCTCCTCCAGACTGAACTCTTTCTTCTTTAACCTGAAAAAATGTTCACTGATGATTTTGGAATATGGTCAATGTGTTTGTAAATGACTGCGTTCATTTCCTCCACACCCACGCGACCTACCTTTTGACCTTTGGCAGTCCCATTGGCGTGAGCAACATTTCACGCGGTGATGCCCGCCGGATTCGAATCTGTGAGACGCGTTCGGCTCGCTGACATAAAATGGACACAGAGATCCAATCAGTGGATTGAGTAAAAATGACTTGACAATAAAAAATAGGAAACAACAGAAAAAATATCCACCTCTCCATTTGTGCTGAGAAACTCTGGGCCTGCTGTCGATTGGCTCGTGGAAAGCAGAGCAGACAGTCCATTGGCCGAAGATGACGGCGAAGGAAGAGACCGTCGCCGGGGGAGGCGTAGGCAACGGGAGCTGTGATTGGACCGCTGCTTCTGAAGTCGCCGGGTGGGAGAAGCTGGGCTGTTAGGAGGAGACGCTCCAAGGAGACACAGGCGGAGACAAAACTCCTGACGGACAACAAAAAGGCAGCGAGTTCCCTCGCTCAGCTGGTCCGCGTGGAAACAGAAGTCCTCAAACGGACTTTCCATCCATCAAAACAAACCCGTTTCAGACGTGCCGCCATCGGCCTCATCGTCAGCCGAAGGCCGAGCTGGATGCCGCGTCGCCGCCCCCGAGCCCTGCCGCCTGCCATCGCTGCCCTTCAGGGTCAGAGGTCGACTCAGCATTTTTGAGGACTGTGAGAGAGACAGAATAACATCTAACGACAAAAAGAGTTCTGGGCCTCCAGCCGAGGAAGGTTGAAGTCACCTGAAAGTTGTTTGTGCCATTTGCTCCACGCACGCGCGCACACACACGCACACGCACACACACACGCACGCTTAAAGAGGAGTTAAAGAAGCCATTTCTGGAGAAACCATCTCTGAACAGAGGAGGAGGATTAAGACACCGTATATTATTATTGTAGAATCTTCCCAACACCAAATCTGTGTACGTAACAAGTGTAAAATCTTTTTAACCTGAATACTTGTCTCGTAATTGCACTTCCGGTTAGATGCTAAACTGCACTTCATTACCCCCCCCAGCCACACCTGGGTGCAACTCAACAAAAAGCTCACCTGAGGGTGTCTAATTTCTCTCGCGGCTCAGAATCCCATAAACATTCCTACAAGTTAATCCATCGTCCTTTGACGAACAGGAGTTCCTTTTTTTTTTTGGCCTTATTACTTTCTCACATCGGTCTTTCTTATGTGACATGAAACAAAGGGACACTCACAGAAAACGAGCGGTATTTAGGGTCGGCGTGAGAACAGAACAGAAAAAAGGAATTTGGAGAAAATACAAAAGCTGCTCGAGCTAGCTGCGCCTAGCTACCGTTAGCATATTATATTGCGCGTGAATCGGTTAAAACGTCATAAATCGGGAAACTCATTTTACCTTTTCAAAGCCTCCGGATTCGTTTGGTCTCCTTTAACTCCTCTTATCTCATTTTAAGCGCTTCCGACGCTAGAAAATGCCAAACCTGGCCGTGCGGTCCGGTGCAGGACGCTCTTCTGACGTCACTAATGCCCGGCGTTAAATAGCGGAAGTCACAATCACAATGATGGAACTTCCGCTGAAAGTTTCAAAATAAAAGTGTTAGTCTAGCGCAGTGTTTCCCAACCTTTTTTGAGCCGCGGCACATTTTTAACATTTACAAAATTCTGCGGCACACCCCCAACCAAAATGACACAAAATGACACTCCAACGGTACATATTAGATTAGATTAGTTTTTTTATGTACCCGTATGCGGGTGTGACACAGCATGTTGGGGGTCTGCTGGGAGACCAGGACTTCAGGTACCCCAGGTAGAGGCCTGGGGCCAACCGGTGAGTGCTGCGTCGGTGGTACGGCAAAATGTCCTTGGGGGGGGGGGGGGGTGAACACAAACTGAGGAGAGGAGGCTGTCATCAGCCTCGTTATTACCTTGACTACAGCCTACAGAGCCCCCTGGAGGTAGAACATGCGGCATCCGGGGAGAAGAGTGGAGGACGCTGCCCCTGCAGGAACCCCGACCTGACCTAGCCCTGATCAGCAGGACGGCGGTCACCAAAGTCCAGCAAGAGAGCCAAAAGGTCTTCCGTAATCTGGACAAAGAACAGGATAACAAATAAAGGTGCTGGGGAGGACGATGCAAAGGACAGGGTGGGTTGCTGTGACGACGCCTCACGGGACAAGGAGAAAGTACAGTAGTAGTAGGAGGGTACATGCTGTCTCACTGTGGACTTACCGTGCAATGACGATTAAGGCTTTGTTCTATTTCTATTCTATTCCGCCGAGGGTGTACAAAGACTGGCCACTAGATGGAAGCAGAGGCCAATATTCAGACTTTTGTTCAGCATAGCTCCACCGAGGTATGACCCAATTAGCTCCATCTTCAAAACGGTTTTAGCTCGAGGGCAGCAATGTTCATATGTTTGTCCTGAAGAACATTATACAATCCTGGTGAAAAGACAAAGATACATCATCCCCAAAATGTTTTTATTACTTGTACTTATATCCTTCAAGTACAGAATACAATAAAGCTGTAGGAACACTGAGCATCAGACAAGGAACACCGCCTGAACGTAGACCTCCTACGCATTCCTACTCTGGACCATAAGATAAACCAACAATTCCAGAAGACACGGGAAAACAAAGCTGTGAAAAAAGGAGACTATAATGAATTACAAATGTTTAAAGATAAATGGGTCGGGGGTGAACGGAAAGCTACATCAACGGGACGGGGCAGTTGTGATTGACAAGAGCTTCCCCTCTGTGACCAGTGACGCTAGTACAGGCATGGGCAAACCCAGGCCCGGGGGCCATATGCGGCCCGTTGGTCTTTTTAATCCGGCCCGCCAAGCTTGTCCAATCATATCATTAAACAAAATTGTATTATAATTAAACCTCATTCATTTGACCTTTTCTCTGTAATGCTACCTGTAAAAGGACAAATACTTTAATGCAATAGCTTTCATGTGTCATTTATATTAGCTCCCACAAATACTCCATCCATCTGTTCTTGGTCCGGCCCCCCTGTCAAATTTTAGAACCTATTGTGGCCCGCGAGTCAAAAAGTTTCCCACCCCTGCGCTAGTATCTGCGCCGCTTGCTATTTGGCCCATCAAGGAGGCCCCCTAACGGATTCCCTCGGCCAAATCCTGCTGCAGGTCCAGCTTGTGAGCCCATCGGTGACTGTTGCTGTTGTTGTTGTTGTTGCTGCTTTGTGGACTCGGCATCTGTCCGCCCCACCCCCGATCCACCCTGTGGTAATCTATCGTTTCGCTGTGGAATCGTGAGAATAGGCGTTACGGGAACGGGGCCAAGCATCGCAACGGGATGTTTTGAATACGGTGGGGATTTTTAGAGTTCGTCGGGGGTTCAGTCCGGGAGTGAAAGGTCGGCCCCGGCAGACAGAAGGAGAGAGAGGAATAAGACGATTAGATCTCCAGTTTATCAAACGCACCTTCACATCCTTCAACGGTCGATATCAGAGCAACTCATTTTTACTGATACGTTACCATGGCTCCGTTCTCTGACTTCAATGGCGCGCCCATATTTGTAGTTCCCTCGGGGCCAATGGCTCCTCCCCGTCCACTCACGGCCATCGTACGACCCTGGTTACCACTGGGCCCCGGAGAGGCCCGGTTAAAGCCATCTACGCGCAGAACAGCGGAGCATTGGTTTGGACGCTGGCGCTAACGTCAGCCGCCTCTTTAGACGTTAGCGCTGGCTTTCAGTTGGAAGCTAACGAACATTCCCACCCGGCTCCTCCTTTGAAGAGCCCAAAATATACGCGACAACAAAAAACCTACGCTAACCCTAACCCCCCATCCCGATCACAGATCTTAACTTTACTCGGCTTCAGAGGTTCTTAAAAGGTGCCGTGGCCTTTAATTATTGTTTAATGATTAACTAAACTCTCAACTCTCACCTGTTACGTGAGAGTTACAGGATGCTAGCTCAGGGACCCAGGATTTCTAAACTACGAGATAAAACCATCCCACCAGGTTCACTGGATATGGCGTTAGTTTCAACACGTGGTTTTGCCATTTTATTCCTTCTGGCATTCCTTCAAAGTAATTCCACTTTAGATGAAAACCTATTTAACATGCAGTACGTTAATAAATGATATTAATGCATGGATCACATCATCGTCAGGTTCTGCATTACATTAGTCTTTGTACATCGTGCCCGTACCTCCCATATTAATGGCTCCACGCGGGCCGAGCTCACCCCCTCGCACTTCCTGTTCTCTCTGCAAGAAGTGAAGCACAAAACTCGGCTAAACAGTAACTCTTCAGTTGAAACACTGATTTCCACACAAAGCTGGTGACTGCTGCAAAACATTGGCCGTTGATCTCGTGGAAATTATCATTTAGTGATGGAATTGCATGGCAAAAATACTTTCCACACTTCTGCTAGCCTGCGTTCGTCATATACTTTAGCTCCGTAAACAGAAAGTGGGAACATAAAATGGGCCTCAGGCTGCTTTATTTCATATGGATTTGAAAAAGAACAAAATTAAGTAATGTCAAACGTCTTCTGCGTGCGTTTCAACCAATCACACGACCGCCCCAGCAGGAAAGAACCCCATGTTGACTCTCATCATGCATCCCTTCCTGGCTGTTTCGAGTTTTGAATACTATTACAGCTTTTATGAAGCAACTGTGTTAAGAAATAATTGAAACACTAGATGGCAGCAGAGAGCGCCCTGACTAACAGTAAAGCGGTAATAATAAAAAGACTAATTTCCCTATAATTTTTCCATATTCTTTCTCCTGAAACATACCTTTAATGAAATGTAAATTAAGAGTCTCCATGTTAATTCAGAGGTCAGACCGTCAAGGATGTTTCCGACGGTGTATCAATACAGAACAGCGCAATATAACAACAGGACAAGTGTCTTTAGGAAACAGAAGAATTATAAGTTGTGACTGAGGAAGCAGGAGGTCAGACACAAAAATCTATAGAAGTGTGCACCAGGGTTATTATAGTTAACAAAAACTAACAAAAAAACGAAAACTAGAATAGAATTTTTTTTTTCGTTAACTAGAACTAAATAAAAACTATAATTAAAAGAGAACACGAAAACTAACTAAAACAGTATTGTCCGTTCACAAAACTAACTAAAACTAATAAAAATTAAAGACACTAATCTCTTCGTTTTCGTTTTTATCGATTTTTAAATTGATTTATTTTGTTTGGAGTTACTGCTCGTTGAGAATCGGGTTGGTGACGTCACTACCGACGGAAGCAGGCAGGAAGCGCCGAACGCTCCAGCCCCATGTGGGATTTGTTTATTACGACGGAGAGAAACAAGAAAGCTAACTGCGAGTAGCCCCCCCGTAAGAGAAGCAGCCCCCCGGCTAGCAGTTAGCACCGCGAAGGAGACAACAATAAGGGACTGCTTTTAACCTGCACCGACTGGAGCCCCCCCCCCACACACACACACACACTGGGGGGGGCATGGCTCACCGCATTAATGAGACATGAGAAGAAGATGAGCTGCTTGGAGCCAAGCCCAAAGTGAGGAGACCCCTGATGGAGCCCCCCTGATGGAGCCCCCCTCAGCCAGGAGGACCTGGAGATGGTCTGGATGAACCGTGGATTGGATTAGAGACGGACGACGAGGACACTGAACACGTTGGTGAGTGGTTCTAGTCCCAAATACATTAGTCTTGTTGACCTTTTATGCTGATATAAAATGTAACAATAATCAGTGTTGTAAACTTTAATTGATATTAAAACCCCATAAAGTCCCAAAAGGAGAGGAAATAAATTATTTCTTTTACCCATTCTGATCCAAAACCTAAAATGCCAATCACAAATGTTGGAGCCTCCATCCGCTAAAACCTGAAATGTATAATTTGTCACACTGAAATCATCGTTATTGTCATGTCATGATTTCTGATCTAATATTTGGCTTCATTATAAATATACAATATTAAATGGGTTATCCTGGGGAAACTAGTTTAGGGTGCTAACAGTTAAGAAATTAAACATCATGAAAGAAGTAACGTTATTATCCCTGCTGTAAAAACAAGGGTTATTACAGACAGTCCTAATTAATACATAATTATTTAACTGTACTGTTCTTTGTGTCTTTTACATTTGTTTGTTCTTTTTGCTCAGAGCTTGACCTGCCAGATGGAGAAACCAACAAGTTCCAGAGGATCCATGTCTGGCTCTCACCCTTCAGCTCACCCTGAACGCTGCCTGAAGAACCCAAATACTGACTTGCTGATATCAAGAGCAAGAAAGCTCGTCCACGCTGAGAGCAAATCATCAGCGGCAAATTAAATATTAAGTCCGAGATTGTAGCACGTTAGCAGCTATGCTGCGGACTGTTACGGTTGGTTGTTTAAAATTACTGAATAAATGTTTTATATGTTATCTTTTGTTGAGTTGTATTATTTTATTATATTTTAATCCTGCATCTGACAAATAACTGAAAGTATGAAAAACAAACTAATAAAAACTAAATTAAACTAATAAAAACAAAACTAAAACTAATAAAAACTAAAAAATCCACTCTAAAAACTAACTAAAACTAACTGAATTAGAGAAAACAAATTCAAAACTAACTAAAAATAAACTATAATTAAAAATCCAAAACTATTATAACCCTGGTGTGCACAACATCTAATGAAATCAACGGAACAGAAATGGATGTCCTTGTGGTGGCAAACACTTGATCGTGTGTTGCAAGAGAAGATGGAAGATGAGATAAAGTGAATTAAATAAGAACTGTTTCCAAGAAAGAACGGAGACCCTTTAAAGATTTGCAGCCAGAGAAACTCCACTCACAAGTCAGCAGGACTGAACGTCAACGCAAGCCTCAGCTGGCATAAGAAAATGTAACTGATAGAGAGAAGTGATAACATCTGAGGATTGTAAAGAGAGAAAATTGTGAAAAGCTCAGCCGCCAACTTTCTAACTTAGATTACATCATGAAAAAACACAATTTAAAAAAATCACAACAATATTTCTAGTGACTGAGCATTTCTTTCCTGTTCTATGTGTAGTCAACACAATAAACCAGAGTATTGTTACCATGCCAACCTGAACCAACGATCAATACACAGGAAAATCCTTACAGTTAATTGATGGGCAGAAACCTTTACCTCCATAGACGTCACTGAAAGCTGATGGAAAACTGTCCCGAGTGAAATCGATATTAAAGCAGCGTCAGATTAGTGTGCAGTACCAACTCCGGACCACGCTGTGGCGCTATAACGTGGTGCTTGCATGATTAGTGTGCAGTACCACTTCCGGACCACGGTGTGGCGCTATAACGTGGCGCTTTAATGATTAGTGTGCAGTACCACCTCCGGACCACGCTGTGGCGCTATAACGTGGCGCTTTAATGATTAGTGCGCAGTACCACCTCCGGACCACGGTGTGGCGCTAAAACGTGGCGCTTTAATGATTAGTGTGCAGTACCACCTCCGGACCACGGCGTGGCGCTATAACGTGGCGCTTTAATGATTAGTGTGCAGTACCACCTCCGGACCACGGTGTGGCGCTATAACGTGGCGCTTTAATGATTAGTATGCAGTACCACCTCCGGACCACGGTGTGGCGCTATAACGTGGCGCTTTAATGAGTACAACGTGCAGTACCTCCTCCGGATCACGGTGTGGTGCTATAGCGTGGCGCTTTAATGGCCGTTTCTGGAATAACACCAGAAATGTTCCAAACATTTGAAATCGAAATATCGCGTGAACCGTACGTTGTAGAGACTTGAGAAGTTGATCTACCCACCATAATTCGGCTATGCTGAACACGCCGGTCCAACCCCCGCCTCTGTGCGACCTTCCGTTCCTGAGATATGACGAAATTAAACCTTTACACGTCCATCACGTCGTCATTCTTAGTCACACCCACCTTTCCGTCACGTCAGTTCCAGCCACATATGTCATCTATAAGTGTGCCAAGTTACAAGTTGTTATGACATTTATTTGTGTGCATACCCTAACCAAAACAAGAAAATATAAATATAAAGACAAATTAACGTAAGGATTAGAACTGACATAAAATGACATAAATGCACATTAAACAAATAAGCACAAATATAAATCACAGGCTTAATTGGCTTCACATGGCATTCACATAAACACTAATTAACACAGAAAAGCAAGCAAACTGTACCTCATTGGCCACACAGACTCCAAAGGAATAAAGATGAGGTTAAACGTCTTCTTAGAGATTATTTTCCAACAATTTCTTGGACCAATTCTGCTTGCTCCTTTCCAGACATTGACGGCCGCACGCCCAGTCTTTCTCATGGAGCGCGCCAATAATCTCATCCCGTGGGGTACACAAACATGCGGAACTAAAGTTTGGTTCCCCCTTATCCCCCCGACATCAAATTAATTACACATAAATATTAGAGATACATTAGCTGGCAGCTACAGTTTGTGTGCATATTTATGCTTATTGTCAACTTCAAACGCTCACTAAAGCGTCCTCGTTCGCTCTCTTGTGGCCGTTTCTGGAATAACACCAGAAATGTTCCAAACATTTGAAATCGAAAAACACTCCGGCTGGAAAGATCCGTCCACAAAAACACTCCGACTGGAAACATGCGCTTTGTGATACTAATTACGATTATTTTGTTGTTAGGCGAGACTGGTCCGTCCACAAAACCACCCCGCCTCTGAACGACCTTCCGTTCCTGACACATCACAAAATTAAACCTTTACACATCCATAACGTGGTCACCGTTATGTGTGAATATTTATGCTGATTGTAAACTTCTGATGTTCACTGTAGCGGCGCCATGTCTCCACAAGAGGGCAGCATCATTTTATATTGCGGCCGTTTCTGGAATGAAACCGGAAACCGGAAATGTCCCAAACTCCGTTCATTTCTTCGAATTATCGCGAGAACGGTACGTTGTAGAGACTTGGAAACCTGGTCTACCCGACATAATTCGGCTACGCTGAACACGCCGGTCCCAACCGCGTCTCTCCCGAGATATGGCAAAAATAAAGCTTTGCACGCATGTGACGTCTACACCGTAAATCACATCAACCTGTCCGTCACCTCGGTTATAGCCCTATGTGTCATCTATAAGTGTGCCGGGTTACAAGTTGTTAAGACATTTGGTTGTGTGCATATTTATGCTTATTGTCAACTTCAGACGCTCACTGAAGCGGCCGCGTTCGCCCTCCTGTGGCCGTTTCTGGAATAACACCAGAAATGTTCTAAACATTTGAAATCAAAATATTGCGTGAACCGTACGTTCATTTGTGAAGGACATATGGAGAAACCAGTATTTCCTCACCTCGCACAATTTACATATTATATCTAATATACTATGCAGTTTTGATATTTTGAGTATTGTACGCATGGTTTCCATGGAAACGTGTTGTTTTTAGTGGCTGAGAGCATACATCACAAAACAAGAAAAAGCGTTTTGGGGTTTCCTTCTCCTGCTTGTCACCAAGCAGCTGCTCGGTTTCCGCCATCCTGCTGGTCGGACGTCCATGTGCAGCGGTGGCGTTCTCGTAATACGAGAAGAGCTCTTTCTCTCTATCGCCCTGGCAAATTTATGACAGGTTGGAGACTACAATCACGTACAATTGCTTTAATACATTTAATATATAACATCTAAATCTACGTAATACACCCTGGTGGAACAAAAAACAAAAGTGGCCTCAACACATATAATATGAGACGGTTGATTTGTAACGTATACCGGCCACGAGGTGGCGATGTGTGGTGGCTTTATATCCCACCGACTCGGCTTTAGCAGTCTTCATCCCCTCTGCTCCAGACAAACATTAATATTTAGTCGTCGAGCTGCAGCAGCAGAGCGACGCCGCGCTTGATCCAATGCCGTGCCGGCATGTTTGTGGGCAGCAGCAAGGGAATGACAAAGTTGGTGGAGTGGCCGGTGGTGGACAGGGTTCCTTTCCTCTCGCTGGTCTTGTACAGAGGACAAGCGTACATGTCCGTAGGAGGTTCCTCGCCCTCATCTTTAGCTGCACGGGAGAGAAGAAAAGAAACAGAAAAATAAGAAAACGCACTAAACAAAAGAAAATCCCGATGGAAGCTGGAATGCGTTTTTTTCTGACGCTTACAGGGTTTTATCCAGATGATGGGCATCTTGCTGGAGAGCTCTTTGGCACGTTGCTCTACAAGAACTCCACTGATGTGGAAAAGAGAAACAACATTTAAAGCTAACGAAGTCTCTGAATAATTTTATTAGAATGAGGCAGAAGCTGCTTTACCGTTCTCTGTCCCACCGAGCTCCTTCCAGATACAAGCCGTTGACATAGACCCCGTCCTCGGGTGCTGTGTCCGACTCGTCCACAGAGAGAACCTGGAAGGAGAAATCAGAAAGACAAAACCGCGGATCAGTACAGCTTTTGGAGCGATAGGAAGTACTCGTCTTCTAACCTCAAAGTCCAAGCCGAGCAGATCAATGGGGATCTGGTACTTCCGAGCGTAGTTCTGCACCGCTCCAGTTAAGAAGGCCTGGGTGAAGTAGAACCCAGACAGCCAGAACACATTCGGTTTGCCATTGTCATACCAATCCTACAAGGAAAGAGCAAAAAGGAAGAGCAAAGAGTAAACAATATCTCCGTGTGTTCACTTTGTTTCTGCTCATCCAATGATTTCATTCCACCGACTCGCCTGTAAAAACTTCAGCCTGGCCAGAAGGTCGGTAACGTAGCTGCCCAAAGGTTTGAGACTGGCGTAGGAGCGTTTGGTCCAGGCCTCTGGGACCTTGCCCAAAGCCAAACTTCCTGCGATGCCTTCAAGCTCTCCATCCATCACCACCAAACCCTTGATGGCCTTCAGCAGCTTCTTTAAAGTCTCACGGATCAAACTGAGCAGCCTGAGAAAGAGCAAAACGAGTCCCGTGAGCAGGTCGGGATGTGCCGTCTCATTCCAAGTCCTCCGCGGATCCGCTGGTCCTTACACGTTGTAGCGCTCCATCTCCTGGACAAGCACTGTGTTCATGCTCTCCTCATACTGTACCGGGTATTTCAACAGCGCTGCCTTGGTGTCAAAGTTACTGGGAAGCTGGAGGACAAAACAAGAGAACACAGTTTGAGCACGCGACGCAGCTCCTAGAGCTCATATTCAAGGCAAACACGGTTTCCCGTAAGGAACTGGCGCCGGGTGAGGTTCATGGCAACAAGTTAAATCCAGACATTTCAAAGTGCGTCGCGAGTTTACACGAACAATTCTCTTTCCAAATCTCCGCTCAGAGAAGATGATTATGCGCACAATGGTGCTGGGAGATTTCCCTCCTGGCCAAGTCAAGCTCACACCTTACAGATGATGTCATTCACAATGTCATAGAGGGCGCCATCGGCCCCGGAGCTCTGTCCTCCCTGAGTTTGTCGGCCTTGGGTGAGCAGCAAAGAATCAAACAGCAACTTCGTTTGCTGGAGATCCTTGGAAATGTCCACATTTTCATGCATCCCAAACACTTCCGGATGCTGATCCTGCGGAAGCTCCTGGAACACAAAACACGATTCCTCCTCGGTCGACATCAGATTGTCAGTGCAATGAGAACGTGTTGCGCTTCGTGTGCTTCGTGTCAAACGGCTTCACCTGGATGAATTTGATGCAGCCTGCATGGCTGGAGTCGGACGGGACGTGGTACACGCGGCTGGGGGAGAACGGGTAGAGCGGCTCCTCAATGACGTTCTTGTTGTAAACGTCGGCCAGGAGGGTCAACAGGAGGCGCCGATCCCAGTCGTCAGTCACTCGGCCGCCATAGTTGCACTCGCCAGTCAGGTAGGAGATGGCATCAAAGGGAACCTCCTCGTATTCATTAACAAACATCTGAAACATGTAAAAACACGCAGCATCGTGACGTCCTTTGCCTTCGTTCTCTCACGACACAGAAACCGGTCTTCTCTGAATGAACACCTGCAGCTGCCTGATGCTGATATGAAGGTCCGACTGATTGAAGCCGTAAGGAATATTCCAGCCCTGCGGTCCAAACGTCTTCCTCTCTTGAACCAGAGCGTGAAAGAAGCACAATCCAAACAGGAGCTTCTCCCAAACCTAACGGAGGGAATCACGAGTCAGACGCTTTCAGTATATTGTCCATCTAGAAGCTGCAGAAATGTCAAATTCCTGTCATGAACAGCGTCGACACGAACTCACTTTCTCCTTATCGGGACATCCGCTGTAGAACGTCTGCTCAGAAATCGGGTCCGTCAGGTAAGACTGCAGGAGGTTCTGTCTGAGTCCGGTCGGAGGCTCGTTGGTCATTTTGACGCCGTTCTGCAAGATGGACACTGGAAACTGGAATCAGAGAGATTGTTGTCCAGCAGTGAGAACCAGAGTAAAGCTGGGCCTTGCTGCTCAAATGAATGGGACCAATAACGCGTGTTGTGGTGAAGCCAGTTTACCCGGGCTGAAGGGTAGCTCGTTAGCCACAGTCGGAATCCGGGCTTGAGGTCTTTGTTTTCGGGGAGGCCGTCGCAGATATCCTCCAGGGCGTTCATCCAAGAAATGGCTAGGTGGCAGTTCTGCAAGCAGACCCACGTACCGTTGGCAATGGCTTGTGTGATCATCGCCTCAGCCGTGGGTCCCTGCCCTTGACCCAGGGAGATGGACTGGAACTTGGCGCCGACCATCTGCTTGGATTTGGCAAATTTGAGCAAGCCTGTGGAGCAAATGTTTCACCTGGAATCATTTTCAGAGGAGGCCAGATTCTTAAACATTCCAGACAAGTGTTGGGATGTGGACGACTTACTGGCCATGGGATCTGCTCCTGGAGACAGCATGAAGACGAGTGGGGAGGACGGGGTGGAGTCCAGGTAGCTCTTGCTCAGGTCAAAGGTAGGAGGCTGGACAAACCTCTTCCCCATGTGCTTGGTAACAAACTTAGTCATAGCAGGCACCATCTTATCTGGCCGGAGACAGCGCAGAACCACCATCTTCTGCAGGTCATTCAGTCGTTCCTCCCATGGATCAGGCAGGGGAGCGTTCCACGGCTCCATGCTGTCATAAACAGGCTGGAAGCAACTCGCGTCTCTGATGAACGCCTCCCTGCAGAGTAAATACCAGTCAGAAAGGCTCTGAAAGGACAAGCAGGACCGTCGACTCTGCGTGAGTGTCGCTCTTTACTTTAATCCTTGCAGCCCAGGCAGTTCGCTGGCTCGACAGATCTCATCCCAGCTCTTGTCTTGGAGCCAGCTGCTATCGGGATTGGGGATCATGTTCTGCAGGCCCACCCCCCCAGTTAACAGGAACATGAAGTCGCAGTACTCGATAGCGTCCTTTGACCTGGATGGAAAAATAAGGCGACGGGAACACAACACCCCAAATAAGCATGTGGTAGAAGAACAAAACTCTGACATGGAACTGTAACGATGTCTAGTTCCAGTGTTGGCTTGAACACCCACAGGAGGATGTTGCAGCAGAGGAGAAACGAGAAGGTGAGCTTGTCCTTTTCAAACAGAGAGCGGCAGACATTACAGTACAGGATATAGGTGAAGTCATCCTCCAGGTTCCGAAGCCTCTTCTGCAGGCACCGGCTCTTGGCACTAAGGAATGAAAGGCAAACACTAGGAAGGTTCAGATCACCGTCGAGCAGCTCCGAGGTCCATTTACTGGAAGCTGCAGCTGCAACCTTCACGCACCTGTCTTTAATGGAGCTCTTAAAGAGGTTGACGAACCAGACGAGAGAATACTGGTACATCGGGTCGATGGCGGTCAGATCTGCAATGCTGAAGAAAAGCACCGACGCAAGTTTGGCAAAGGGTCTGTAAGCATCCCTGGACTTGGCTATGATGACGTTTGTCTTCTCGGCAATCTGGAAAAGACACAGAGCAGGACGTGAGATCTCTAGAGCAGACTCGTAGCAATCGTCAGGCGGACTTTCTAGCGAAAACATCGGCGCTCTGTGTATTGGCCACACCTCCTCTTTCTTAGCCCTCTTGTCAGATTTAATCTTTGACTCTTCCAGAACCTTGATGGCACTTTCATCCTCCAGGATGTCTCCTGTTGACTGCAGCGTCTCCAGGATCTTGTCCTCGGTCTCTTTTTGCTGCCTCTTATTGTCAGCCGACTGCACGATTGCGTCGTTCCTCTGCTTCTCGACTTCTGGACTGTAGGAGAGACGCATTTTTGCACTATTGCACAATTCAGGTAAGAAGAAGCAGAGTTATGGACATGTGGGCTTCTTGTGAGCGCTACCTCTCCTGGGCGACCAGAATCCCCAGCAGCTGGTCCTCCAGTCCGTCTGGGGTGATCATGAAATTAAGCAGGCACACCTTGGTGGCCACCTCCGGTAGATAGTGAGGGTTCCTCAGCTTGGTGGTCATGTACAGACGGAAACCAGACGCGTACTCAATCACATTCTCCCCCAGCCTGATGCATTCCACGCCACCTAGATGAAAGAAGAGCGACTGTAGTTCGTTTCCAGCTCTTAATGGCCCTCTCGCGAGAAGCATCCGATTCACCGCACCTTGTTTGAAGGTCTGCTTGAGCAGCAACGGTTCCAGCGAGGGGTCCAGTTCTTCTCCGACGTTTTCCAGCAGCAACGGCTTTCCAAACTGAATGCAGTTTTCCAGTGTTCTCATGAAGCGTGCATCTGTGGGTTTCGTGACATTCAGATCGTTTTCCTTCTCTGAATTCTTCACCCAATTGCCGGCCTGCCCCTGCGGGTCGATCATCAGGGGCCTAGAAGCACACCAACAGGAACTTAAACGAGTCTCCAGTCCTCTGAATGATCCAACCAGACTCCTTCGTAGTAAATTGGCTCTGACGGAAGACGTTTTTCAGCCGTGCAGACTCACCATCTCCGTGAATTACCGACGATGACGGCGTTGTCCACAGAGAAATCGTCGCTGGGGAGACCTGCAATGTTCCAGGCCCTGATCTGAATCGGATCTCCCAGCGTACGGCTGAGAGAGAAGGAATCCGATGTTGGAATATTTTTAGACTAGAGATGTCAAAGAAAAAGGACAACACGGGTGAGTCCATGATTTGATGTCTGAATGAAAGGAGTTGGACAGAACAAGACAAGATGCAGGAGGAATCACCCGGCAGATTTGGGTCCACGATTCGATGCAGTCTCGTCTGAAGGCAGGAGTGAATCCCCCCAGGTATGCAATGACACCGGCGGAAATCAGACTGTCTCCAGTCAAGTTGGAAAATGTCTGCTGAAGAGCCTCTGCACTTTTGGACCAGCTAAAAACAAGAGCTTCAGTCAGTAAGTGGTGCAACCTCCTGACGTTTGCCACAGAGTAGAGGAACATTTCACGCGGCTCATCCTGACCTCGTCTTCTCTCCGGCCAGACCTTTGATTACTTTCTCGGCTCTGGCCAACTTGACCTCACAACCACGGGTCTCCGCTTCCAGGCCGGCCTTCTCCTCGGATTTCAACGCCTTTGTTTTCTGGAGACCAGCCAGACGATCCTCAACGTCCTGGAACGCCGCTTTCTTCTGACTCAGCTGGGCCATGGTCTCAGCCACGGCTTCCTGAGCTTCTTTGCACTTCTTTTTTTTCGGAGCCAGTTCCTAAAAGCAAAGAGATTGGTGTTAACTGTAGAAGCGTACCTCCATCATGAGGACCAGACGGGAGAAGATCAGCTCTGCAGAGCGAAAAATGCTGCACCTTCTGCTTTGTGTTATATTCCACCATCGTCTTGATCCATGAACAGAGGTTGGCTGCCGCAGACGACGATGAAGACACGACACTTGGTTCAAAGTCCTCCTTGTTCATGTACTCTGCCATCAGCTTCTTTATCACGGCTTCCTGAAGTTAAACAAAGAGCAGCGCTACTTGCAGCAAAGCCCGACCACGACTCCTGGATAATGAATTAGGAATGGGGCTTGGGACACTCACGGGAATATTGTCCTTGTCGAAATCCCTCAGATTCCGTGCAAAGTTTGTGTCACCAAGCAGTTTCTTGCTTGGCCCCCAGTAGTCTAGTATCTAGAGGGAAAAGAATATATATTCTTTACTGCAATACTTTGCTGCAGGATGCATGGAGAGAAATAAGGAGCAGACCATGGGAGGACAGAGATATTATATCTGGTCCAACCTTTTTTCCAGGCTTTTCCGGGTCATTTATCTTGTCTGGACTTTTCTGCATCATCACGCACACAGCTGCCATCACCAGCTTCACAGCTGGCGGTGGAGCTTTCATGGCCTTCACCACGGCGATTTGAGAGCTCTGAAACGGAACGCTTAGATCAGTTGACTCAGCAGTTTACCCCATGGAGAGAATGAGTGGAAGCCAACGCACTGAAGCAGTGGAGCTAGAGCACCCACCTTCAAGTTCTCCAGAGCAGCTTTGCCTGCCTTTTCCACTTCCTTTTGGGCAACAGTCACTTCCCTGTCACAGTCAGTCCTTAAAGTCTCCGCCTCTTCAGCTTTTTTGGTTGCTGCCTCCTCATCAGCTCGCACAACTTTACGCTTGGCTTCGACCTCTTTTGTCTCCTCCTCCACTTTCTGTAAGGCATCACATTGAAGAGATATATTCAGTATGTTCAGATCTACTGGTTAGATCTGTATCCTCAAGGTTTGATGATGATGATGCAGGATGAAGATGCACTTTTTTTCACCTCTGCTATTTTGCCGATTTCTTTTCGTGCCTCTTCCAGCTTTGGCTTCTTGATCTGAAGCGTTTGCTCCATGGTGGTGACCTGTATAGAAATACAAACGCATACTGAACATTCTGACAGTAAAAAAACAACTGAAACTTCAGTAGAAGCGGCACAAAATCTACCTGTGCTTCAGTGGAAGCGATCTTTGCCAGGCCATCGAGGTACCTCTGTCGAGCCTTGGTGATCGTCTCCCTTCTCCGAGTGAGTAACTGGCGGAACGTTTCGATCAGCTCCAGGTATGATGTGGGCGTCACATAATGATGGCTGCCGCGTTCAACGAGAGCTCTGCAGCACAACAGACAGTGTGAGGAAGATGTCAGAAACATCCTCTGCTCTAAAAGCTTCAGATATCACTCAGCAGAGATCCCACCTGTCTGAGAGCTCTATGACGGAGGTGTGGAACGCCTTGCAGATGGTGATGACATCCTGCCGCTCATCATCAGCCATCTCCAGAGAATGCAGGAAAGAGCTGGCTACTCGCCCCAGGGCTTCCTCGGGCCACGGCTGTCAGAGGAAGGAGGAGATGGGATAGAGAGAAGGTGACCAAAGGCAGGACGGTCTGTCTGCCGCACACATCGAGACACACCGCAGAGACAGCTTCAGAGACGATCTGAAATGCCGTGGAGATTACACTTTGTAGCTTTTTAAATATGAACAAGTGATTACATCCCAATCCTAATCCCAATCCAGTACCTGGAACCAGTCCACAGTGCAGCAGTTGATCAGAGAGGGAAACTGGCGCAGGCGCTGCCGGAAGGTGTCTCCAATGGGACTAAAGGCCACGACAATGTGCAAGTTCTCTCTGCAGCGTGCAACGAAGAAGGCAAACAGCGCTAAAGCACTCATCTCCAAATGGGGATTGGCCGCCTGGGCGACGGGACGCAATGCCTGGAGACCGAGAGATGCAGCAAAGGTAGCATGAAACAGTCAGTCAACGCGACTTTCATACTAGAAAGGATTCCTTGTGCAGCGACGGAACTGCTGCGACCACCTACATCCATGATCTCTTGCTTCTCATCTTTGTCAAACAGATTGGGCACCTCCCCCGCGTTCAGAATGCTGTCCACGTCCTCGAGGAACGCCTCATCTTTGATCTGCGTGTCAGTGATCAGAAGCACCATCTCCTGACCTTTCAGGCCAGCATTTTTCAGGTGCATCTGAAGGATTTGGAAAAGGAGGAGCCAGGTTTGTTCAACATGAATTCACAAATGCATAAATGGAAAGTAATGCAGTAACATATCAGATAAAGGACAGACATCACAACCGTGGCGCTGACCTTAAGGTCGTCTCGCCACTCAGCCAGGCCGTAGCTCTGAGAGATCTCAGGCTGAAAAGTGCTCATGTTGGACATGAAGGCAGCCAGACGGGTAACGGACTGCCGCCCGCTCCCGCCGACCCCCACCAGGAGAGCGTTGCCTCTCGGCTGCTTCAAGACGCGGCTGATCCTGCACAGGTGCTCCAGGACGTAGCTGTATCAAAGCACACACCATTTACCCCGCTAATTGAGCCATGATGGGACAAACATTTCATTAACTGGCCGCTACACACGGAACTGGATTGTCTGTTTAAATGTCTAAATGCACCTAGTGTACATTATAATATTAGCTCTAGTGCTAGTTCGGTATTCAGCATCACACGTCCTTTGCACCAAGTTAGAGCTTCCAGTAAACGATCAGAGTACATATTGCCATGGACAGCATGAACCGGACTCTGCTTGCCGGAAGATGACGAGGTTCATGGCCTTCTTGTTCATCCGGTTGTATTCCTCCAGACTCGATTGCGCTACGTCAGAAAAGCTTTTTATGGAGGACACCTCAGCATACAAGCGCTCTTCCTGCTCCAGGTCAGGGTTCATGAAGTCACCAAACATAAGGTTCTTCATGTCTTCCTCAACCAGCTGAGTGTGGAAACACAGACAATGAATATTTCCTTCTATGGTTCATGTGTGCATGTTTTCCATTTGTGCAGCACAAATATATTTGTGGGTGTTTTAATATACCAGTAGCAAATATACAAGTCAATACTTCAGTCCTCTACTAGTATATTATGACAATGAATCTCAGCTGACCTCACTGCCTTCTTTCAGGTGATCAAACACATGGTCAAAGGACTCTTGGAAGTGATCTTGGACGACGCTCCGCATCAGCTGGTACATCCACTCCCGATCTTTGTCGTCCACCAGTCGGTCATAGTAAACACGGAAGACCTCATGAACAAACAAGCGGATCATTGTCTGCTTGCTGTCCAGGGCCCCTCTCCTGAGCAGCATGCAGCCCTGGATGACGCGGGAGAAGTCCCGAAGGTTGAAGGTGTAATGAGACTTGGCTGGAGTGGGAAGCAGCTTCAGCATGGCTTTCTTGTACACCTTTGGCAAAGAAAAGATAAGCAAATAGTCAAAGCATTAGAGGAACTAAGACCCCCCCCCCCAACTTATTCGTGCTGAGCTCTGACCTCCATTGTGGCGTTCACTATTTGGTCTCCAACAGTGAAATATTCATCGGGGAATCCATTTTTGGTGAGAGACAATCTCATCAAGGTGGAGAAAATGTGAACCATGGTGCCGTCACTGAAGGGGTTAATGCTGATAACGTTGAAGTGCCTCAGGAAGCGCGCCGGCACGGCATTCCTCCCGCCACCAGGGGGCCCCATAGCTGCGATGAGCTGCAGGTCAACAAGGTTGATCTGGGAAGTGTCAGCCACGTCGAACCTGCCGATCAGAAGAGAACATTAGCCTGTTTACAACCAGCGTTTTCTCTCGTCTGGTGACATGTCGTTCTCTCGCTCTTTCATCATGTCGTTCTCTCGCCCTTTCATCATGTCATTCTCTCGCCCTTTCATCGTGACATCATGTCATTCTCTCGCCCTTTCATTGTGACATGTCATTCTCTTGCTCTTTCATCGTGACATCATGTCATTCTCTCGCTCTTTCATCGTGACATCATGTCATTCTCTCGCTCTTTCATTGTAACATCATGTCATTCTCTCGCCCTTTCATTGTGACATCATGTCATTCTCTCGCCCTTTCATTGTGACATCATGCCGTTCGCTCTCTCTCATCGTAACAGCGGACCAGCCGTACCAGTGGCCGTGGTCCAGAAGCTGCCGGAGGAGCTCCACGGGGGGCTGCGCCCCAAACACCTCCGACGCGGGCATGTTCACGTCATCCACAAAGATGACGCACTTCTTTCCAATGGGAGGGCCAAACACTCCCTTCCTCCGCTTATCCAACTTGGAAACGATGAGATCCTGGGAGAGGATAAAGTCGAATGACTAAAACACCTCCTGCTCGTTTGGATCGTTCCACACCTGCAGGTCAAACCAGCACCCGACTGTTTCCTGCATGCACACCTGCGTTTGGTTGGCAGTTGTGCGAGCTGAAAAGTTAATGAAGGAAGGTAGATAGCGGTCTTTGTCCAGTTTGTTCATCAGCTTCTCCTTGATGTAGACGGACTTCCCGGTGCCAGTAGGACCAACCAGCAGAAGAGGTCTAAGCAGATAAGAAATATATAAAGAACAAAGGCTTCGCAGAGAAAATAGCTTTCTGTTAAATGTAAGTCAATCCGTGCTGGGACAGAGTGAGAAGCGTCATTCCTAAAATCAGAGCTAGCAGTGAAACAATCCGTACCGTCCGTGGCTGACGAAGTGGTCCATCAGGTAGGTGTAGCGAGCCGTGTCCACGGTGGGGACAATGACGTCTTCAGGCTTAGTAGTGATGCTGTCAGGGTCGACGTTCTCAACCTCGCTGCTCCAGTGAACCCAGCTGCCGGCGCCGTCAAACTGGACAAGAGATTCAAATGGGATGAGCCGATTCTGACAAATGCGACATCCTGAGAAGTCGCGGTCTCACACAATACCTTGTAGAAGTAGTCGTAGACCAGGCCTTCCTCGTCCAGGGGACACGCCCATCTCCCCACGGTTTGAGGGACCGGATGCTCCGCTGATTCTCCCGACAAAAGTTTCCTCACGAACGAACTAAACTTCTCTCTGCTGTTTGAGTCGCAGCTGCCACCGATGGACCAAACCAGGGCGTAGGCAAAGGCTGCCTGGGAAACGGGTCGGAATACACAGACATGCTGAACTCCGAACTGCAAACGTCCCGGAAGTTCACAGTAAGACGAGAGCAGAATATTCAGTAAAAGGACTTGTTGTTTTCTACCATGATCCAGATCCGAATCACTTTTTCCTCAGGATTTGACTTCAAAGGTTCGGCGAGGACCATTTCAAACAGGCGACACAAGGACAGAACAGTGTTGGAGTCAGTCGTGGCGACAACTTCCTGTCCACAGAATCAAAATGAAGCGTGAAGACAGTCATACATAATAATGCACATAATGTGAATCCAGCACATTCAGCAGGTGTCCGTCGGGCCTTTCAGAGGCCTCGGGTCACTCACCGTGCAAGACGTGCGTAGGAACAGGACGGCCGGCGGTACGAGCCACGAGAAGAGGCCCGTCAGCAAAGAGCGGGACTCCGGCTCCCGGAGAGCGTCAGGAAGGGTGTTCAACCAGGAGAGGAACAAGGGATCCAAGCCCAACTGAGACGGTTCCATGAAGATCATCCCACAGCGGCTGACTGTGGCAGGCTGCAGCGGGAGAATGAGAACATGTCACGGAACTAAGAACAGATCAGTCACTCCCTCTCGATTCAAATTTAGCCAGTAACGTCATGCCGAGAAGGACCTACCGAGGCCCGGGACAGGTCGTCCACCTCGAAGATCAGACTCATCTCATCGGGCATCTGGATGATCTCTCCATTCATCAAGCACAGCTGGGGAGTGAGAGCAATGCAGGAAGTTTACTCAAGAGTGAAACCAGGGAAAAGCAGCAGCACTGAGTGTTCTGCACCTTCTTGTTGTCGTCCAGCACTGTGTTCAGGCTCTCGATCCACAGCGTGTCGATGGGCCCATCAAACACCAACCATTTACGGTCCGGCGACTCGTCCGAGGCAAATTTCCTGAATGCGCTGGCCACAATCCCATCAGACCACTAACAAGGGCAAACACAAAGGGGCAAGAGTGAGAGGGCGAACGGGTGGCCGGCTGCTCCGTGTAGAAATCTACAGAACTTCAGAAGAACTTCCACAAGATGCAACCACAGCCGGACCTCATGGGAAACGGCGTCGAACTCTCCAAACAGCTGTCCCATGGTAATGGATTTGGGGTTCACGGTCGTGTAGCGGACCTTCCGCTCGTTTCCATAGCCACGTTCGCTCATAAAATTCAGAGTGTCGGCTAGAACTCGCAGCACTTGGGTCTTCCCAGCGATGGGCCCTCCAACCAACATGAAACTGAGGAACACAGAGAACATCTCCATGCAGCAGCACATTTGGAAGAGCCCCGTGAAGACTCTTCCAGACAGTGACGTACTGGATGACACGGAAACACGCCAACGTGAAACATCACGACAGAGGAACACGTTAAAGAACAACGCACCCGTGCCTGACAATCATCATCTCGTAGGTCTGGATCAACTTCTCCCAGAACGTGTCTGTAAGCTGGAGATTCTTTGATTTGCAGCAATGTTCAGCGGCCTCCCGGAACCGCTGCCAGCGACACAAACACATTGATCACACTGGACAGGCTAAGACTCAGGAAGAGTTAATTACAGCAACGCATCTGACCTTATAGTCAGCCTCAGGGAGGGTGATGCCGGGGAACACGTCGCGGATGATTCCGTCAAACAGTGGAATATCGTGGGACAGAAACTTGGGCTTATTCACATCTTTTATGGACCTCAAGACCTGGACACGACAACAAGCAGAAGACACGGAAGGGTCCAAAGGTGTCAATCACGTGGCAGGCCTCGACTCCGGGATAAAAGCAAGGAGTATACGCTCTGTATACTAGTACTGCATAACTATCAGCACCATTACCAGTATGTCCTCATCCTCTTTAGGGAACTTGAGCTTCAGGTTTCCAGCAGCAACAAGCACAGCTTTGACAGCCCTCATCCCGTAATCGTAATGGAACTGGGATGAGAGCTGCTCGGAACACAGCCGGTAGGTTGTTACGATCTTCACCGAGAGCGGCTTGGCATGCAGGAAGCCACTCGAATATAGAGAAACCTCTGCAATCAGTGCGTAGTTGGGCACCATCATGGCCACCGTCCGGAACAACGCCTGCAAAGAGAGGCGACAGAAAACGTGACTTAGAGGTTTCTTGATGACGTGTGCGTTGCATTGAAATAAATGGGAGAACGTGCAACACAACACCTTGAGGTTGTCTGGGAGCTCAGAACGTCCTGCATAGCCAGGATTCATGGTGATGGACACAAAGCAGTTGGGATTGAGCGTAAGCTGGGTCCCTTCAAAGTCAAACTTCTCTGCATGCAGCTCAACGGCCCTTTGGATGCAGAGGATCTGCTGGGCCACCACAGAGAGCACCTCCAGCTCAATGCGATTGAACTCGTCAAAGCACGCCCATGCGCCAGTCGAAGCCAGGCCTTTGAAGAACTGGAACAGATTGCAGCAGAGACACGTCAGCGCGACGTCCTGGCATTTGAAACCGCGCTGCTAGGATTACAAACGTGGAATCTACATTTGCAACTGGCATCACCTTGCTCATAGCGATGTAGTCCAGGCCGTCAGAGCAGTTGAAGACGACACACTGCACTGCCAGAGCTTTGGCCAGATCCTTGGTGGTCTCGGTCTTTCCTGTTCCTGCCGGACCCTCAGGTGCCCCGCCCAGATTGAGGGAAAAGGCACCAACCTGAGACAAACATTATTTGTGAGGTGAGAAGTGCCAATATTCACGCAGGCTGCTCGTTAGCCGTTTTACCAGAGTTCTGTAGCATCTGTCAGTCAGAGGAGTGATGACCAAACGGGGGGAGTTTCCCAAGTATTCGTAAGCATATTTCACATCGCAACTTATGATTCGGACCCGGACATTGTCTGAGCACCAGTAGTAGCGGAGCTGGGACAGCCACTGGAAGTCGTTTTGGCTCGACACCTCTGTAAAAAGGACACTCGTTATCCCACCAAGTCTTTGAGTCCTGCTGTTAAATGGACTTGTGGCCCAATCTGAAGCACCGTTCTGAAGCAGCTCTGCAACCACGTCCCTGGCATGGACGTCGATGGTGATCAGCGCTCCCAAAGTGATCCGGGTTTGTTTGGGCAGATCCCCTCTCACCAGCTCCACAATGTCGCTCAGCTGATTCCGGAGTTTCTTGTAATATTTCTTTAAACCCTGCAGAGAACAAAAAGCCAATTACTCTTGTTCCCGTTTCAAACAAAGGGGAAACTGGTGATCTCAAATTCCAGCCAACCGGACAGGAGTGAGACGTCGCTGCAGCAAATAAGCCAGAGCTGAAGATGACATTGTGAAAGCCTACTTTAGTGCCTCCTTTGATGGCTTCCTCAACTTCCCGAGTCCAGTAGATCTGGGAGGTGCAGAGGACCACCTGTCCAGGCCACTCCTTGACCCAGTTGATCCGTGAAGTATTAGTGTAGGCCTGCAAACACAATGACAGAGAAACGTTCACACGGAGAACCCCCCAACATCACATTGTCCCGCACCGGATCCATACACAGCACGAAGGCGTCTTCCTGGACATTTTGCTAGCCTAAAATGGCTCAGGGTAGAAGACAGGGTTAAACAACTCAAAATGGGATTGGCATTTAAAATAGTCAATGCAGCTCTGCCCTCAGTCCCCTCAATCCCTGCATACCTGAATAAACACCTCCACAGATTTAGTGACACCCACAGCCACACCACTAGAGGGAGCTCAAACAACAACCTGATTACCCCCTCCTATAGGATTATGTTAGCATGGGTAGCATGGGTAAATCATCTTTTTACAATACTGCCCCCTAAGGGTGGAACTGTTTGACTCCTGCCCTCAAAACATGCACCTCTTTGGCCTCCTTCAAAACGGCCCTAAAAATTCACCTTTCAGGGGGGCAGAGACGGAGATAGTCATCACGACTCTCTCCGGATCAACCCCCCCCGCCTTTTTTTGTCCACCTATGTTATACATACTATGTATCTTTTTAATTTTTAATTTATTGTAATTTTGCATCTGTGGTGTAATTTATGTAGAACTTATTGTTATTTTATATCTGGATTAATTTATTTTTATTTTATTGTTATTTTGCAGCAAGTTAGTAATTTAATATTAGTTTTATTTGTATTGTTAAATGTCGATGATTTATGTACGAAGGACTTTCAACGGAAACAAGACCGCAAGGGCTTTTTAGAAATGCTCCTCTTAGACAGGATGTTTGACTGTACTTGTACAGTAGTCCCTCATTTTCCACGGGGGTTACGTTCCAAAAACAACCCGCAATAAGTGAAATCCGCAATGTAGTCATCTTTATTTTTTTTCAATTATTATACATGTACATAAATGTTTTAAGGCTGTAAAACCCCTCACCACACACTTTATACACGTTTAACAGGCAGGCATTAATCTAAATAGATTGTTTCAGTATTATAGAATGAAACCAAAGATCAAAACCTTTTCAGAACTAAACATTTGTTTGAGAAATATAAATATATAGTACGTACAGTAAACGTTTTCCTGTTAATAATGTTAAGGCGTGCAGGTCGAGGAAAGAGCCGCTTGGAGTGCAGAAGAACAAATATTCTACTCGTGCTGTCTTTAGCCTCTCATGCTGCTTTATTGGATAGCTTAGCACAGCAGCGCGGCGCGGCTACATAAATCAACAGGAAGAAACAATACCCATAAGGGACATAACGTTTATGCTCCTACAAAATAAAAAGCCTCTTTTTACACAGAGAATAAGAGCGCTATAAAACAAACGCTTAACAAATAAACATGATAGCTTTTAGAAATAACAAATTTAATTTTAATGACACAAGTTATTAATAGCAACTCGCGCGTATTTCACAGTTCCTCCGACCGCGCCTCTTCTTCCTTGCGCCGTTTCAAGGCGCGTTCAAGTGCAAAAAATAAAATCTGAAAAATTGAATTAAAACTCCGCGGAGCAGCGGAAGATGAACCGCATTATATCGAGGGACTACTGTACTGTAATACATGCTACTGTTTGACTGTACCTGTACTCTAACATTCCATCTAATAAATTTATTCATCATCATCAGACGACAAAGCTCGGTGCTGGAAACAGCCCTCTCACCTCGATGGATCGGCCTATTTCGTTTCTGACGCTGCGAATCATCCCAGACTCCAACTCCACCAGCCACTTCTCTACGGCCCCCCCGGCTGCAGCGGTGGAGATGTTCTCAACCAGCTGGATGTGCTCTCCCTCACTGCTGTACATGCCCTGCAAAAAGCACAGCATGCAACCCGAAACACGGCCTTTAACAAGCGGGCCCGTGGAATCCTGACAAGATGCCCGACCGCCGTACCTGGATCTCCAAGTCAGGCAGGAAGTCCAGTTTGGAAATACCCTCAAAGCACTTCTTCAGGTGGGGCTGTACTCGGGTGGGGTCTTTGGTCTCAGAAAGGATTTCAAGCATTTCGTCATTGGACAAGAAGAAGAATCTGGTGAGAATGTTAGCAGCCAGTATCAGAATCTCTTCAATGGAATCCTATATATTCTGATAGGAACAAAACAAAATGAGGATTTTCTTTACCTTGGAAAACTGAGCCGTTTCTTTTCCAGATAGACATTCAGGCCTTTATCGATGGTGTCCAGCTGATGGTTCGAGGATTGCAGTTTCTCCAGCAAATCAGGCTGAGCGGTCACCTCTAACACCTACAATTCCAGATCGGTTACAGAAATGTTCCTTCAGAGGGGAGCTTTTACAATAATGGCTGCTGCTTTCTTTCTAAATTACCCGGGAATCCCTCGCGCAGCGGCCCATGATATCTCTCCAGGTGGCGTCGACGATTTTGAAGAGTCGTCCTTCTTCTGGAATCTGTTGCATGATGTCTTCCGAGGAGAAGATGGATTCCAAGTAAACCCACCGAGACTGCACCTTCAGCCATTCTTCGGTGACATCCTGGATGTGAATTAATTGCTCCTCCCATTGCTGAAATGACACGATACGTTAAAGCTCTGCAACGCTGGGCGTCGGCAGACTCTAAATCTCCTTCCTTTAACCGGATCACATCCATGCAAGCTGAGCAGTTCTTTATTCAGATGAAACGAGTCAATGCTCAAAAGGCTTGATCGATCACCTTGATCTGAATGCCAAACTCTTTAGTCAGCGCCGTCCCCATCATGCTCTGACTCTTCACTATGTGGTCTTCCAGCGTGGCCTGCAGATCCTCAACGCTGTGCAAGATGTGAACACCGGTCTCTCTGTACAGTTTGTTGGGGAAAGACAGAGCGACCAGATCGTCCTTCATGGCTCGCAGCTTGGTCTCCAGGGCAAACTCCTTTAGTGAGCCAGACAGAGAAGGGAGGGACATGGTGTTCAACGAATCTATTTTGTATTGAAGTTACACGTTGTCAAACGCCACAAAGGAAAAGCAAACCAAAGATAGAAATTCAGCAGCTCTTACTTTACTGGCATGAGTACTGATGGACTCCAGCTGGTCCAGATGAGGATTCAGATTCAGCTGGAGGAGAGTCCGTGCAGTAACACCGGTCTCAGGAGTCAGGTCCGCTCCTATCAGCGCCGACATCTGCTCCCGGTGGCGAGGTCTGATGGCTGGGTTACACAACGCCATCAGCACAGGTCGATGCACCTGCAAACACAAACACATTCACCCCATACACAGGCTTAGCTTCAACAAATGAGCACTGCAAGACTTTCCCAGCATGCCCCGTTCAAGTCAGCTCCAGCACCTTGAAGCTCGCGATCATCTTCAACACTGTGGCGGACAGAACCGTTGCAGGGCTTTGCAGCGTCGGTTGTTCCGCGGCTGGTGGCTTCTTTTGGAAAAACTTCTGCACCTTGAACAAAGAACGCTCCATCTCCACATCAGAGTCAAAGTACTCACTGCTCTGTTCATGGAGGGGACCGTCCATCCATCTATTCACAAAGAGAGAGACGTGGTTTGTCATCCCAAGCCGAGGCTTTGACCTCAACAAGGACTTCACCAAAGGGACTCTTGACCTGCTCTCCGTCTGCTGCCACTGCTGCACCAACGAGAAGAGCTGCTCGTAAGGCTCCACACTCTTCCTGAGTTCCTCCATTTGAGGGTAGGACGACTGGTCTTGTGCAAAGAAGGCCTCCTCTTTGTTAACGGTGACGATGACGTGCGCAGCCTCCTTCAGTTGCTTGAGAACGGCTCGGATATTCTTCAGATACTGCTCAAGAGGACATGAAAGACAACTTGGTATTATTTTATGTTCATCACTACTTGACAAGTAACTTAAAGGCATGTTGACCATGAAAATGATTCAAGGACACGTATCCATCCCATGTGAAGCTCAGATGAGCAGCATCCAGTGTTCCAGACTGCAGCACTAAGCATGCTAACGCAGCCACATGTCGCTACATGTAGTTCAGCTAAACATGAGGGACATGTTGTGTGCCTCACCTCATCAACACGGTGCATCTCAGAGTATTCCTGGAACTCCTGGAAGCTGCCACTCAACACTTCAAAGTCGATCTTTAATCTTTTTCTCCTATCAACCATCTCCTTTTCCCCTTTTTCCTTGCCCTTCAGAATAATCTGCAGAATACAGACGGCGTCCTCAGACAGGTCTTCAAAGAATAACTCGATCAGCTGTTTCCAAGAAGCGTGAGAGGCGTTACCTCGTCAGCACGTTTAAAGATCGCCGGCATCTTCTGTGGCCAAAGAGTAACAACCGAATTGAGCTTTAGATCCTCTTTGGCAAAGGAGTGATGATCGAGGAGGTAAAGCAGGCGACAGTGGACTTTCTGCAACGGCAAATCAAAGTGTGCTATTGGCGCCGATTCAAGAGCGCTGAAGTGAACATGCATTTATTCCTAGAACTCCGGATCAATCCTGACCTCAATCTGTTGCTGGAGTTCTCCGAGCCGGTCTTCCTGAACCTCTTTGGTGAACTGGATGGTCTCAGACATCTCCTGGATGCTCTCTGGGGGTTTCAGTAACCGGTCCCTGATGCTCTCAAATTCAGAGCAGATCCTTTGCACAGACACAAAAACGGGTTTGGAGAAACATTTGCAAACGGAACTACAGGAGAAAACGTTTTGCTCCAGAATGTTACAAGAAGAGACTGACTGGATGTTTTCCTCCCGGTGGACGGCGGCGAGTTTCTCTATTATGATGCAGGCGTAGCTTCTGGCTTTGGCGGCCAACTCCTCCTTGAGTTCCTGGCATTCCAGCTGCACCATTGTAAAGTGGGCTCTCACGGGGAGGCTCATGATGTCCTCTGCCAGCACCATGAACCACTCCACTTCCTGTGGAAAGGAGTGAAACTCCATATTTGTTCTTCAAACGGCAAAGCTGGAAACGAACTGGAAGATCGACAGCACAAACGATGTTTGCTCACCTTGGCGTAGTCGTCAAGACAACGCTGCTCAGCTACAAACGCCTCCACCCGAGCTCGTGCCGATCCGTCCACCAGCCAGGCAAACTTGTCAACTTGAAAATGAAAGAACAGCTCAGCATATTTTGAACAAAAGTCAGCGGGAGGAGGGCTGGAAACGACTGAATAGCAGGACATCCCACCAAAGGTCTGGAGATGCTTGACGGGTTCCTCTAGATTCTCGCACACACGTGTCTTTAAAGTCTCGTGGGCCGAACAGAGTACCTCCTCTGGCACCTTAGCATCCACAAACGACATTTGAGCTCGTCCCAAAGTGGACTGGAAGTTCGGAACCTTCTGTAAACCAGGAGACGTGAAAATATAAAAACCAGCGTGAGCGAGTATTTCCAAGCGAGGGTTCAATAAATGCCTTGAACCCACCTGCAGCGTGTTGGTGACACAGTCCAGCATGGCCGACACAGACGCTTCCAGCTCCGCTACTGTGGGGGACATCTGTAATGTTGCACCGTTGAGTGTCAGAGACACGCTGATCAGAGGCATGAGGTGCTGATTGCGTGGGTGGAACAGCTCGACAAACTCATCGGTGCATTTCTTCAGCAGGGCTTTCAACTACAAGACAAAAAGACACCGCGTCATCATCGGCTTTTTGAGTCCAGATTCAATTCAACACAAAGTCGGTTTCCTCTCACCTGATTTGACACGAGGACAGAGGCGCATCTAAACAGGGAGATCTTTTCTGGTTCTTTCATGTAATAGATGCTTTTCTTCTTCAATTGGAGGAGGATTGGCTCCAACCAGGTTTGGAGAAGATTGTCCTCTGTCCTCTTACAGCCCACGTTGATTTTGTCCTGCAGGCTTTGGTGGTCCAGCGGGCCTGCAGACCTGTTAGCAACACAAGATAGAAGCTGTTGAACGGGCCCTTGTCTGCGCTGCTAGAAAGCGTCTTCTCAGCTGCAGCAACTCCATGGAAAGTTTCAATGCAACAATTTGGCACACGAGACATTACTCCATTTAGCAGGTGATGCATCGCTGTCAACTGAACATTGTCCGGCAGCACAAGCTGCAAGGTGGAACAGCCAATGAGGTTTGGGTCAGGCTGGGGCCCCGAGGGCCCCGAGAGCGTTACATGCAGCATATCTATCCGTACCTGCAGCCGGAGAGGTCCACCAGCACCAGCGCGGAAAGGTTCCGGTAACACAGCTCCAGGATAATCTGCATTACCGGATGAGTGATGCTCAGAGTGTCGTCAAGTCGCTCGCGGTTCTCTACAAAACCTTGGTTCCAACACCGGGAGAAATCAAGACCCCTGAAAAAGATCGGCATGAAAGTGTTCAGTTTAGTAAATGTACACGTGCTAGTTTTTCATCCGTCCTTTGTGTCAATTACAGGATCCTATTGACCAATTATCAGATCTGATATTCAGCTTTTTACAAACGCTTGGGCGTTGGTTTTTTTAACAACGGTCTTTTTGTCATGTTTTGTTTGTTTCCCGATAGACGGATCGGTCCTTTCCTCATCCGACACTCACTCTTTAACGCTCGTCGCTCCTGAAGGACCTTCTCCCTCTGCTTTTATTATACGATTCACTGCAGGAGGAAAACACGACCCGGTGAGAACCGGTTGATCTGCAGTCGATGTACTGACATACGGTATCTAAGCAACAACAAGCCGGACACCTGTGTGCTCCCTGAGCGTTTTCACATTGTCGTCCGTTATTTCCGCGTGGAGCTCCTGAAGTAATTTCCTTGTCGCACTTGTCTTCGTCATGTCCAAACCGACTCGAGCGTCGATGCGCTCCAGCGAGTCTTTGGAGGGGGGCGCAATGTCCCGTTTCCCTGCGTTCTCCCTCAGCTTACGGAGGGCCTGGCAATGGAACCGAAACTCAAAATAGGCTTCGGTTTCATTCTTGAATTTTCTTTGTACTTATATTTGTACATATTTCAGAATTTAAAAACAAAACCTACCCAGCGCTGTCTGTTCAGAAGCGTTTCCTGTGAAGCAATGATACCGAAAACAATTAAATAAAACATCACATCCTGCAGACCTTTTATTGAGGCGGAGACTCAGTGGAAACAAACGTCTCACCAGTCCTGGAGGCTTCGGTATCACTGCCAAAGGGAAGGCCGGGGGCGTGTCCCGATCGATCCACTGGGCGGCTGCTCCGTCCGGCTGTGAGGCCGATCCGCTCTCGTAGCCACTGACCAAGGAGGAAACAAAACGTCACGCAGGAGGAACTTTGCACGTCACAGTTTCAGCCGCCCGTATCCGGATGGAACCGTAGGAACCACAGGTCGCCCAACGTGGACCGACGTTTCCCAGATGTTAGAGAAGCAGCTTCAAAAGTTGTTTTGTTCATGAAATGATTTTCACACAACAAACATTTAATGGGGAATTTTATTGCATGGTGAATTTTGTAGCGATAATCCTTCACACGAAACAAAAAGCTCCAGGTGCTTTGAAGAGGAGCGTCAGGTCCACTTAGTTACTTACCGGTGTTGGCCTTGATGTACAGCGATGCTTTCCCTCATGATATTGTGAAGGAGGTGACATCCTGAAATTGCGCATGTGTGTGTGTGAACGACTGTCTGTGTGTGTGTGCGGCCCTGCGACGATCTGGCACCACGTCCGGGGTGTGCCCCGCCTCTCACCCGTTGACTGATGGGACCGGCTGCAGCACGAGCCACGGACCCGGTAACAGGCAGAACGGTTGAGAAGATGAATGAATGAATGAATGAATGAAGGAGAACGTACGGTGCTGCAACGCTTTCATGTGGACGTATGCTCTGCCGGCCGGTCAAACTGCTGCTGCGTCGCCCACGTTCAAGTTGGTCTTCCGTGTTCCGCTCCATGTCTCTTAGATTCTTTCAAACTTCTTTCAAACTGCAGAAAAAAAGAAAGGCGACAACGTTTTGATCCTGTAGAATTCCAGAAAGGTTGAATTTATTACATCAGGATCAGAAGCTCAAGAATTGAAGCTGTTGTTGATTTGCTTTGCGTATTTTTGTAAGGTAGGAAAGTTATTTCCATGTTCCAACAGTATGATGGACCACAGGGGGGCGGGGGGGGTATGTGACGTCACCGCACAACCTCCCAAGCTGGCAACCCGGAGAGTACGGTGACAGGAACCGCATTACCCACAATGCATTGTGGGAATAACGGATCAGCGAGTAACGGGTGTCGTTGGGATCCACCGGTTGGGTTGCTTTTGTACGCGATAAATAGGTTGAATAAACAAGAATAAACGTTCTTTTTTCCCACAACTTTCCCGAAGTGCGTCCGTGCGTAAAGCTGCTTCCACAGTGCGTCGTGTGAACGTGGGGTAATAAACACGGTGTCCCACCGGCGAACGTTGAACCGTCGGACCGCTCGACTCACCGAGTTCACTCAAAGTTCGTGAATCTAACTAATGAAATATACAAACGTGATCTCCGTTTATGGCAAATACACACAGAACTCGGTCTAAAATAGCATTAGCATAGCTAACAAGTAGCTGAAATGAGAGTACCGGACAGTAACCGACACCAACTGAATGACATCATCTGGACTCGGTACCGCTGAATCCAGATTTATCTCCTCAAATGCTTCAACCCAATCGTCCGGTGGCTTCAGCAGATGTTAGAATAGAATAGAATAGAACAGAACAGAATAAAACCTAGAATTACCGGCGCTTTTAACGGAGGTAGAATCTACCGGATCGTGTAACGTACCTCAGCACGTCCTCCTTAAGCGACTGCTCTGTCTGAGGTCTGGACGCGAATGACTCTCCTCGCTATGAGGAGCACAGGGGGGCGGGGGGCCGCGTGACGTCACCACACAATCTCCCAAGATGCACCACGGCGCCTGGAACGAACCATTGTGTGTGTAGAGGGTGCCTTTATCGTCAATAATGCTGCTACGTAATAACACTGTTTATTAAACGCAAAACCAACCAGTGTGTTTTTACTACATGCCTTTTGAGCTACTACATAGAGTTGAATAAATGATTTCATCAAACGATCAACACGTTTTAGTTTTTAAATGGATCGGAAGTCCTGCGTGTTTCTCGGATCAGCGCCGGCATCGTTCAGGATTCACCAAAAGCACAACGTTATCGTCATCTTGAACCATTCGCGTGCGCGTATAGCGCCTTGCTCAAGGGCGCCTCGGCAGTGCTCTGGATGCAGACTGGCCCCTCTCCAGTCAGCAGAGCTGGGACTCGAGCCGCTTCCCCGCCCAGGGCCCGAGCCACCGAGCCACTGCCTGAGCCGGACTCGTTGCTTTAGACGGGGGGGCGTTGTGTGGTTTGCATTCGGCGCAGCAAGCTGCCTCTTTGTTTGTCTGCTGTGTTTAACTACAGAAACGGAAGAAGCTGTCCCGGATCCAGCGCAGCGTCCTCCTGATGCTGCTGGGTCTTCTGCTCTTATTATTTGGACTGCTCTGCTCACCTAGCATCAGGTAACACACACACACACACACAGTGATAAATGCATGTCTGTGCTTGTGTGTTTACTAGATTTCACTAGTGGATGATTAAATATGAAAAGGCTTGTTTACACTGTTCTTTGTATCTATGCCAAGTGTCAGAATTGAGCCTCTTAGAATTTCGAACAAAATAAATCCTGTACATATTTGTGTGGTTTGTGGCACCTTGATATTCGTTTTATACTATACGATCACATGAAGACAATTTGTATTTTGCCTCTTTGTACAGAGAATTGCGTGTCATGTTGGAGATTTGGACATGCAGCTGTGCAGATTTACATTTATGTTTTTCTGTTGTTCTGACCAGAATAAATGCAACGAGTAGACGCTGTCAGACTACTGTCCTGCATCACCGCCACCAGCCTGCAATCCATACACGTTACATAAGCTAGCGTGTTTGTACAAGCAGATCCAGGATCAGCAGAGTAGATCGATCTGCTTCTCGTGGAGGCTCTACTGCTCGGCTTCAGACGTGCTGACCCTCGGCCTGTCTTCCTGTTCACTGTGTGTGTATGTGTGTGTGTGTGTGATTAGGGTTGGACGACTGGCTGGAGCTGAATGAGAGCTTCCTGAGGACCGTTCATCCAGATGTGAAGTCTGCGTTGGGTCAAGCTGTGGCTCCTGTGGCAGGACCACATGTGGGGCCAGCTCTGAGCCTCGATTCAGGTCCAGATTCTGAGGCCAAGCCCAGAGAACCAGACGCCCCCCTATGTGTCATCTATAAGTGTACCAAGTTACAAGTTGATGAGACATCAACTGAGACGGCCACGCTGAACACGCCGGTTCCAACCGCGTCTCTCTACGACCTTCCCTTCCCGAGATATGGCAAAAATAAAGCTTTGCACGCATGTGACGTCTACACCGTAAATCACATCAACCTGTCCGTCACCTCGGTTATAGCCCTATGTGTCATCTATAAGTGTACCGAGTTACAAGTTGATGAGACATTTGCTTGTGTGTATATTTATGCTGATTGTAAACTTCTGATGTTCGCTGTAGCGGCGCCATGTCTCCACAAGAGGGCAGCATTTTATATTGCGGCCGTTTCTGGAATGAAACCGGAAACCGGAAATGTCCCAAACTCCGTTCATTTCTTCGAAGTATCGCGAGAACGGTACGTTGTAGAGACTTGGAAACCTGGTCTACCCAACATCACTGGTCACTGAAGTGGCCGCGTTTGCCCTCCTGTGGCTGTTTCTGGAATAACACCGGAAATGTTCCAAACATTTGAAATCAAAATATCGCGTTAACCGTACGTTGTAGAGACTTGAGAAGTGGGTCTACCCACCATAATTCGGCTATGCTGAACACGCCGGTCCAACCCCCGCCTCTGTACGACCTTCCGTTCCTGAGATATGACGAAATTAAACCTTTACACGTCCATCACGTCGTCATTCTTAGTCACAGCCACCTTTCCGTCACGTCAGTTCCAGCCACATATGTCATCTATAAGTGTGCCACGTTACAAGTTGTTATGACATTTATTTGTGTGCATATTTATGCTTTTTGTCAGCTTCAGACGCTCACTGAAGCGGCCGCATTCGCCCTCCTGTGGCTGTTTCTGGAATAACACCGGAAATGTTCCAAACATTTGAAATCAAAATATCGCGTTAACCGTACGTTGTAGAGACTTGAGAAGTGGGTCTACCCACCATAATTCGGCTATGCTGAACACGCCGGTCCAACCCCCGCCTCTGTACGACCTTCCGTTCCTGAGATATGACGAAATTAAACCTTTACACGTCCATCACGTCGTCATTCTTAGTCACAGCCACCTTTCCGTCACGTCAGTTCCAGCCACATATGTCATCTATAAGTGTGCCAAGTTACAAGTTGTTATGACATTTATTTGTGTGCATATTTATGCTTTTTGTCAGCTTCAGACGCTCACTGAAGCGGCCGCATTCGCCCTCCTGTGGCTGTTTCTGGAATAACACCGGAAATGTTCCAAACATTTGAAATCAAAATATCGCGTTAACCGTACGTTGTAGAGACTTGAGAAGTGGGTCTACCCACCATAATTCGGCTATGCTGATCACGCCGGTCCAACCCCCGCCTCTGTACGACCTTCCGTTCCTGAGATATGACGAAATTAAACCTTTACACGTCCATCACGTCGTCATTCTTAGTCACAGCCACCTTTCCGTCACGTCAGTTCCAGCCACATATGTCATCTATAAGTGTGCCAAGTTACAAGTTGTTATGACATTTATTTGTGTGCATATTTATGCTTTTTGTCAGCTTCAGACGCTCACTGAAGCGCCCGCATTCGCCCTCCTGTGGCCGTTTCTGGAATAACACCGGAAATGTTCCAAACATTTGAAATCAAAATATCGCGTTAACCGTACGTTGTAGAGACTTGAGAAGTGGGTCTACCCCCCATAATTCGGCTATGCTGAACACGCCGGTCCAACCCCCGCCTCTGTACGACCTTCCGTTCCTGAGATATGACGAAATTAAACCTTTACACGTCCATCACGTCGTCATTCTTAGTCACAGCCACCTTTCCGTCACGTCAGTTCCAGCCACATATGTCATCTATAAGTGTGCCAAGTTACAAGTTGTTATGACATTTATTTGTGTGCATATTTATGCTTTTTGTCAGCTTCAGACGCTCACTGAAGCGGCCGCATTCGCCCTCCTGTGGCCGTTTCTGGTGTTAAACCTTTCCGGTTCTGGTCTCCGAACCTTGGTTGGGAGACACCGGGGAGACGTCTTCTCCAGGGCCGGGGGGCAGCTCGTCCTCCGGGGTTAACCTCCCGACTTCTTCACGCTGGGGGAGAGGGCTGAATTGCAGCAATACAGGACGCCAGACGTGCTGAATTGCTGAAGCTACTTTATTCTCTTTTTGCACTCAAAACAAGCCTCCCTTTTCCTCTATCGATATCCCCGTCTCTCTCCTCGTTCTGTCTCTCGCTTCCTCTCGCACGCCCCCTCTCTCTCTCTCTCTCTTCCACTCACTTTCCTTTCGCCCCGGCTGCGCGCGCACACACACACACGCATCCACATCTCACAACACTGGAATAACACCGGAAATGTTCCAAACATTTGAAATCAAAATATCGCGTTAACCGTACGTTGTAGAGACTTGAGAAGTGGGTCTACCCCCCATAATTCGGCTATGCTGAACACGCCGGTCCAACCCCCGCCTCTGTACGACCTTCCGTTCCTGAGATATGACGAAATTAAACCTTTACACGTCCATCACGTCGTCATTCTTAGTCACAGCCACCTTTCCGTCACGTCAGTTCCAGCCACATATGTCATCTATAAGTGTGCCAAGTTACAAGTTGTTATGACATTTATTTGTGTGCATATTTATGCTTTTTGTCAGCTTCAGACGCTCACTGAAGCGCCCGCATTCGCCCTCCTGTGGCTGTTTCTGGAATAACACCGGAAATGTTCCAAACATTTGAAATCAAAATATCGCGTTAACCGTACGTTGTAGAGACTTGAGAAGTGGGTCTACCCCCCATAATTCGGCTATGCTGAACACACCGGTCCAACCCCCGCCTCTGTACGACCTTCCGTTCCTGAGATATGACGAAATTAAACCTTTACACGTCCATCACGTCGTCATTCTTAGTCACAGCCACCTTTCCGTCACGTCAGTTCCAGCCACATATGTCATCTATAAGTGTGCCAAGTTACAAGTTGTTATGACATTTATTTGTGTGCATATTTATGCTTTTTGTCAGCTTCAGACGCTCACTGAAGCGCCCGCATTCGCCCTCCTGTGGCTGTTTCTGGAATAACACCGGAAATGTTCCAAACATTTGAAATCAAAATATCGCGTTAACCGTACGTTGTAGAGACTTGAGAAGTGGGTCTACCCACCATAATTCGGCTATGCTGAACACGCCGGTCCAACCCCCGCCTCTGTACGACCTTCCGTTCCTGAGATATGACGAAATTAAACCTTTACACGTCCATCACGTCGTCATTCTTAGTCACAGCCACCTTTCCGTCACGTCAGTTCCAGCCACATATGTCATCTATAAGTGTGCCAAGTTACAAGTTGTTATGACATTTATTTGTGTGCATATTTATGCTTTTTGTCAGCTTCAGACGCTCACTGAAGCGGCCGCATTCGCCCTCCTGTGGCCGTTTCTGGAATAACACCGGAAATGTTCCAAACATTTGAAATCAAAATATCGCGTTAACCGTACGTTGTAGAGACTTGAGAAGTGGGTCTACCCCCCATAATTCGGCTATGCTGAACACGCCGGTCCAACCCCCGCCTCTGTACGACCTTCCGTTCCTGAGATATGACGAAATTAAACCTTTACACGTCCATCACGTCGTCATTCTTAGTCACAGCCACCTTTCCGTCACGTCAGTTCCAGCCACATATGTCATCTATAAGTGTGCCAAGTTACAAGTTGTTATGACATTTATTTGTGTGCATATTTATGCTTTTTGTCAGCTTCAGACGCTCACTGAAGCGCCCGCATTCGCCCTCCTGTGGCTGTTTCTGGAATAACACCGGAAATGTTCCAAACATTTGAAATCAAAATATCGCGTTAACCGTACGTTGTAGAGACTTGAGAAGTGGGTCTACCCCCCATAATTCGGCTATGCTGAACACGCCGGTCCAACCCCCGCCTCTGTACGACCTTCCGTTCCTGAGATATGACGAAATTAAACCTTTACACGTCCATCACGTCGTCATTCTTAGTCACAGCCACCTTTCCGTCACGTCAGTTCCAGCCACATATGTCATCTATAAGTGTGCCAAGTTACAAGTTGTTATGACATTTATTTGTGTGCATATTTATGCTTTTTGTCAGCTTCAGACGCTCACTGAAGCGCCCGCATTCGCCCTCCTGTGGCCGTTTCTGGAATAACACCGGAAATGTTCCAAACATTTGAAATCAAAATATCGCGTTAACCGTACGTTGTAGAGACTTGAGAAGTGGGTCTACCCCCCATAATTCGGCTATGCTGAACACGCCGGTCCAACCCCCGCCTCTGTACGACCTTCCGTTCCTGAGATATGACGAAATTAAACCTTCACACGTCCATCACGTCGTCATTCTTAGTCACAGCCACCTTTCCGTCACGTCAGTTCCAGCCACATATGTCATCTATAAGTGTGCCAAGTTACAAGTTGTTATGACATTTATTTGTGTGCATATTTATGCTTTTTGTCAGCTTCAGACGCTCACTGAAGCGGCCGCATTCGCCCTCCTGTGGCCGTTTCTGGAATAACACCGGAAATGTTCCAAACATTTGAAATCAAAATATCGCGTTAACCGTACGTTGTAGAGACTTGAGAAGTGGGTCTACCCCCCATAATTCGGCTATGCTGAACACGCCGGTCCAACCCCCGCCTCTGTACGACCTTCCGTTCCTGAGATATGACGAAATTAAACCTTTACACGTCCATCACGTCGTCATTCTTAGTCACAGCCACCTTTCCGTCACGTCAGTTCCAGCCACATATGTCATCTATAAGTGTGCCAAGTTACAAGTTGTTATGACATTTATTTGTGTGCATATTTATGCTTTTTGTCAGCTTCAGACGCTCACTGAAGCGCCCGCATTCGCCCTCCTGTGGCTGTTTCTGGAATAACACCGGAAATGTTCCAAACATTTGAAATCAAAATATCGCGTTAACCGTACGTTGTAGAGACTTGAGAAGTGGGTCTACCCCCCATAATTCGGCTATGCTGAACACACCGGTCCAACCCCCGCCTCTGTACGACCTTCCGTTCCTGAGATATGACGAAATTAAACCTTTACACGTCCATCACGTCGTCATTCTTAGTCACAGCCACCTTTCCGTCACGTCAGTTCCAGCCACATATGTCATCTATAAGTGTGCCAAGTTACAAGTTGTTATGACATTTATTTGTGTGCATATTTATGCTTTTTGTCAGCTTCAGACGCTCACTGAAGCGGCCGCATTCGCCCTCCTGTGGCTGTTTCTGGAATAACACCGGAAATGTTCCAAACATTTGAAATCAAAATATCGCGTTAACCGTACATTGTAGAGACTTGAGAAGTGGGTCTACCCACCATAATTCGGCTATGCTGAACACGCCGGTCCAACCCCCGCCTCTGTACGACCTTCCGTTCCTGAGATATGACGAAATTAAACCTTTACACGTCCATCACGTCGTCATTCTTAGTCACAGCCACCTTTCCGTCACGTCAGTTCCAGCCACATATGTCATCTATAAGTGTGCCAAGTTACAAGTTGTTATGACATTTATTTGTGTGCATATTTATGCTTTTTGTCAGCTTCAGACGCTCACTGAAGCGCCCGCATTCGCCCTCCTGTGGCTGTTTCTGGAATAACACCGGAAATGTTCCAAACATTTGAAATCAAAATATCGCGTTAACCGTACGTTGTAGAGACTTGAGAAGTGGGTCTACCCCCCATAATTCGGCTATGCTGAACACGCCGGTCCAACCCCCGCCTCTGTACGACCTTCCGTTCCTGAGATATGACGAAATTAAACCTTTACACGTCCATCACGTCGTCATTCTTAGTCACAGCCACCTTTCCGTCACGTCAGTTCCAGCCACATATGTCATCTATAAGTGTGCCAAGTTACAAGTTGTTATGACATTTATTTGTGTGCATATTTATGCTTTTTGTCAGCTTCAGACGCTCACTGAAGCGCCCGCATTCGCCCTCCTGTGGCTGTTTCTGGAATAACACCGGAAATGTTCCAAACATTTGAAATCAAAATATCGCGTTAACCGTACGTTGTAGAGACTTGAGAAGTGGGTCTACCCCCCATAATTCGGCTATGCTGAACACGCCGGTCCAACCCCCGCCTCTGTACGACCTTCCGTTCCTGAGATATGACGAAATTAAACCTTTACACGTCCATCACGTCGTCATTCTTAGTCACAGCCACCTTTCCGTCACGTCAGTTCCAGCCACATATGTCATCTATAAGTGTGCCAAGTTACAAGTTGTTATGACATTTATTTGTGTGCATATTTATGCTTTTTGTCAGCTTCAGACGCTCACTGAAGCGGCCGCATTCGCCCTCCTGTGGCTGTTTCTGGAATAACACCGGAAATGTTCCAAACATTTGAAATCAAAATATCGCGTTAACCGTACATTGTAGAGACTTGAGAAGTGGGTCTACCCACCATAATTCGGCTATGCTGAACACGCCGGTCCAACCCCCGCCTCTGTACGACCTTCCGTTCCTGAGATATGACGAAATTAAACCTTTACACGTCCATCACGTCGTCATTCTTAGTCACAGCCACCTTTCCGTCACGTCAGTTCCAGCCACATATGTCATCTATAAGTGTGCCAAGTTACAAGTTGTTATGACATTTATTTGTGTGCATATTTATGCTTTTTGTCAGCTTCAGACGCTCACTGAAGCGCCCGCATTCGCCCTCCTGTGGCTGTTTCTGGAATAACACCGGAAATGTTCCAAACATTTGAAATCAAAATATCGCGTTAACCGTACGTTGTAGAGACTTGAGAAGTGGGTCTACCCCCCATAATTCGGCTATGCTGAACACGCCGGTCCAACCCCCGCCTCTGTACGACCTTCCGTTCCTGAGATATGACGAAATTAAACCTTTACACGTCCATCACGTCGTCATTCTTAGTCACAGCCACCTTTCCGTCACGTCAGTTCCAGCCACATATGTCATCTATAAGTGTGCCAAGTTACAAGTTGTTATGACATTTATTTGTGTGCATATTTATGCTTTTTGTCAGCTTCAGACGCTCACTGAAGCGCCCGCATTCGCCCTCCTGTGGCTGTTTCTGGAATAACACCGGAAATGTTCCAAACATTTGAAATCAAAATATCGCGTTAACCGTACGTTGTAGAGACTTGAGAAGTGGGTCTACCCCCCATAATTCGGCTATGCTGAACACACCGGTCCAACCCCCGCCTCTGTACGACCTTCCGTTCCTGAGATATGACGAAATTAAACCTTTACACGTCCATCACGTCGTCATTCTTAGTCACAGCCACCTTTCCGTCACGTCAGTTCCAGCCACATATGTCATCTATAAGTGTGCCAAGTTACAAGTTGTTATGACATTTATTTGTGTGCATATTTATGCTTTTTGTCAGCTTCAGACGCTCACTGAAGCGGCCGCATTCGCCCTCCTGTGGCTGTTTCTGGAATAACACCGGAAATGTTCCAAACATTTGAAATCAAAATATCGCGTTAACCGTACATTGTAGAGACTTGAGAAGTGGGTCTACCCACCATAATTCGGCTATGCTGAACACGCCGGTCCAACCCCCGCCTCTGTACGACCTTCCGTTCCTGAGATATGACGAAATTAAACCTTTACACGTCCATCACGTCGTCATTCTTAGTCACAGCCACCTTTCCGTCACGTCAGTTCCAGCCACATATGTCATCTATAAGTGTGCCAAGTTACAAGTTGTTATGACATTTATTTGTGTGCATATTTATGCTTTTTGTCAGCTTCAGACGCTCACTGAAGCGCCCGCATTCGCCCTCCTGTGGCTGTTTCTGGAATAACACCGGAAATGTTCCAAACATTTGAAATCAAAATATCGCGTTAACCGTACGTTGTAGAGACTTGAGAAGTGGGTCTACCCACCATAATTCGGCTATGCTGAACACGCCGGTCCAACCCCCGCCTCTGTACGACCTTCCGTTCCTGAGATATGACGAAATTAAACCTTTACACGTCCATCACGTCGTCATTCTTAGTCACAGCCACCTTTCCGTCACGTCAGTTCCAGCCACATATGTCATCTATAAGTATGCCAAGTTACAAGTTGTTATGACATTTATTTGTGTGCATATTTATGCTTTTTGTCAGCTTCAGACGCTCACTGAAGCGCCCGCATTCGCCCTCCTGTGGCCGTTTCTGGAATAACACCGGAAATGTTCCAAACATTTGAAATCAAAATATCGCGTTAACCGTACGTTGTAGAGACTTGAGAAGTGGGTCTACCCACCATAATTCGGCTATGCTGAACACGCCGGTCCAACCCCCGCCTCTGTACGACCTTCCGTTCCTGAGATATGACGAAATTAAACCTTTACACGTCCATCACGTCGTCATTCTTAGTCACAGCCACCTTTCCGTCACGTCAGTTCCAGCCACATATGTCATCTATAAGTGTGCCAAGTTACAAGTTGTTATGACATTTATTTGTGTGCATATTTATGCTTTTTGTCAGCTTCAGACGCTCACTGAAGCGGCCGCATTCGCCCTCCTGTGGCTGTTTCTGGAATAACACCGGAAATGTTCCAAACATTTGAAATCAAAATATCGCGTTAACCGTACATTGTAGAGACTTGAGAAGTGGGTCTACCCACCATAATTCGGCTATGCTGAACACGCCGGTCCAACCCCCGCCTCTGTACGACCTTCCGTTCCTGAGATATGACGAAATTAAACCTTTACACGTCCATCACGTCGTCATTCTTAGTCACAGCCACCTTTCCGTCACGTCAGTTCCAGCCACATATGTCATCTATAAG
The DNA here is from genome assembly GCF_040956055.1 of Brachionichthys hirsutus. NCBI lineage: Eukaryota > Metazoa > Chordata > Actinopteri > Lophiiformes > Brachionichthyidae > Brachionichthys > Brachionichthys hirsutus. The sequence goes on along the minus strand of NW_027180586.1, from coordinate 25,637 downwards.
TGTGCCAAGTTACAAGTTGTTATGACATTTATTTGTGTGCATATTTATGCTTTTTGTCAGCTTCAGACGCTCACTGAAGCGCCCGCATTCGCCCTCCTGTGGCTGTTTCTGGAATAACACCGGAAATGTTCCAAACATTTGAAGTCAAAATATCGCGTTAACCGTACGTTGTAGAGACTTGAGAAGTGGGTCTACCCCCCATAATTCGGCTATGCTGAACACGCCGGTCCAACCCCCGCCTCTGTACGACCTTCCGTTCCTGAGATATGACGAAATTAAACCTTTACACGTCCATCACGTCGTCATTCTTAGTCACAGCCACCTTTCCGTCACGTCAGTTCCAGCCACATATGTCATCTATAAGTGTGCCAAGTTACAAGTTGTTATGACATTTATTTGTGTGCATATTTATGCTTTTTGTCAGCTTCAGACGCTCACTGAAGCGGCCGCATTCGCCCTCCTGTGGCTGTTTCTGGAATAACACCGGAAATGTTCCAAACATTTGAAATCAAAATATCGCGTTAACCGTACATTGTAGAGACTTGAGAAGTGGGTCTACCCACCATAATTCGGCTATGCTGAACACGCCGGTCCAACCCCCGCCTCTGTACGACCTTCCGTTCCTGAGATATGACGAAATTAAACCTTTACACGTCCATCACGTCGTCATTCTTAGTCACAGCCACCTTTCCGTCACGTCAGTTCCAGCCACATATGTCATCTATAAGTGTGCCAAGTTACAAGTTGTTATGACATTTATTTGTGTGCATATTTATGCTTTTTGTCAGCTTCAGACGCTCACTGAAGCGCCCGCATTCGCCCTCCTGTGGCTGTTTCTGGAATAACACCGGAAATGTTCCAAACATTTGAAATCAAAATATCGCGTTAACCGTACGTTGTAGAGACTTGAGAAGTGGGTCTACCCACCATAATTCGGCTATGCTGAACACGCCGGTCCAACCCCCGCCTCTGTACGACCTTCCGTTCCTGAGATATGACGAAATTAAACCTTTACACGTCCATCACGTCGTCATTCTTAGTCACAGCCACCTTTCCGTCACGTCAGTTCCAGCCACATATGTCATCTATAAGTGTGCCAAGTTACAAGTTGTTATGACATTTATTTGTGTGCATATTTATGCTTTTTGTCAGCTTCAGACGCTCACTGAAGCGGCCGCATTCGCCCTCCTGTGGCCGTTTCTGGAATAACACCGGAAATGTTCCAAACATTTGAAATCAAAATATCGCGTTAACCGTACGTTGTAGAGACTTGAGAAGTGGGTCTACCCCCCATAATTCGGCTATGCTGAACACGCCGGTCCAACCCCCGCCTCTGTACGACCTTCCGTTCCTGAGATATGACGAAATTAAACCTTTACACGTCCATCACGTCGTCATTCTTAGTCACAGCCACCTTTCCGTCACGTCAGTTCCAGCCACATATGTCATCTATAAGTGTGCCAAGTTACAAGTTGTTATGACATTTATTTGTGTGCATATTTATGCTTTTTGTCAGCTTCAGACGCTCACTGAAGCGCCCGCATTCGCCCTCCTGTGGCTGTTTCTGGAATAACACCGGAAATGTTCCAAACATTTGAAATCAAAATATCGCGTTAACCGTACGTTGTAGAGACTTGAGAAGTGGGTCTACCCCCCATAATTCGGCTATGCTGAACACGCCGGTCCAACCCCCGCCTCTGTACGACCTTCCGTTCCTGAGATATGACGAAATTAAACCTTTACACGTCCATCACGTCGTCATTCTTAGTCACAGCCACCTTTCCGTCACGTCAGTTCCAGCCACATATGTCATCTATAAGTGTGCCAAGTTACAAGTTGTTATGACATTTATTTGTGTGCATATTTATGCTTTTTGTCAGCTTCAGACGCTCACTGAAGCGCCCGCATTCGCCCTCCTGTGGCTGTTTCTGGAATAACACCGGAAATGTTCCAAACATTTGAAATCAAAATATCGCGTTAACCGTACGTTGTAGAGACTTGAGAAGTGGGTCTACCCCCCATAATTCGGCTATGCTGAACACGCCGGTCCAACCCCCGCCTCTGTACGATCTTCCGTTCCTGAGATATGACGAAATTAAACCTTTACACGTCCATCACGTCGTCATTCTTAGTCACAGCCACCTTTCCGTCACGTCAGTTCCAGCCACATATGTCATCTATAAGTGTGCCAAGTTACAAGTTGTTATGACATTTATTTGTGTGCATATTTATGCTTTTTGTCAGCTTCAGACGCTCACTGAAGCGCCCGCATTCGCCCTCCTGTGGCTGTTTCTGGAATAACACCGGAAATGTTCCAAACATTTGAAATCAAAATATCGCGTTAACCGTACGTTGTAGAGACTTGAGAAGTGGGTCTACCCACCATAATTCGGCTATGCTGAACACGCCGGTCCAACCCCCGCCTCTGTACGACCTTCCGTTCCTGAGATATGACGAAATTAAACCTTTACACGTCCATCACGTCGTCATTCTTAGTCACAGCCACCTTTCCGTCACGTCAGTTCCAGCCACATATGTCATCTATAAGTGTGCCAAGTTACAAGTTGTTATGACATTTATTTGTGTGCATATTTATGCTTTTTGTCAGCTTCAGACGCTCACTGAAGCGGCCGCATTCGCCCTCCTGTGGCCGTTTCTGGAATAACACCGGAAATGTTCCAAACATTTGAAATCAAAATATCGCGTTAACCGTACGTTGTAGAGACTTGAGAAGTGGGTCTACCCCCCATAATTCGGCTATGCTGAACACGCCGGTCCAACCCCCGCCTCTGTACGACCTTCCGTTCCTGAGATATGACGAAATTAAACCTTTACACGTCCATCACGTCGTCATTCTTAGTCACAGCCACCTTTCCGTCACGTCAGTTCCAGCCACATATGTCATCTATAAGTGTGCCAAGTTACAAGTTGTTATGACATTTATTTGTGTGCATATTTATGCTTTTTGTCAGCTTCAGACGCTCACTGAAGCGCCCGCATTCGCCCTCCTGTGGCTGTTTCTGGAATAACACCGGAAATGTTCCAAACATTTGAAATCAAAATATCGCGTTAACCGTACGTTGTAGAGACTTGAGAAGTGGGTCTACCCACCATAATTCGGCTATGCTGAACACGCCGGTCCAACCCCCGCCTCTGTACGACCTTCCGTTCCTGAGATATGACGAAATTAAACCTTTACACGTCCATCACGTCGTCATTCTTAGTCACAGCCACCTTTCCGTCACGTCAGTTCCAGCCACATATGTCATCTATAAGTGTGCCAAGTTACAAGTTGTTATGACATTTATTTGTGTGCATATTTATGCTTTTTGTCAGCTTCAGACGCTCACTGAAGCGGCCGCATTCGCCCTCCTGTGGCTGTTTCTGGAATAACACCGGAAATGTTCCAAACATTTGAAATCAAAATATCGCGTTAACCGTACATTGTAGAGACTTGAGAAGTGGGTCTACCCACCATAATTCGGCTATGCTGAACACGCCGGTCCAACCCCCGCCTCTGTACGACCTTCCGTTCCTGAGATATGACGAAATTAAACCTTTACACGTCCATCACGTCGTCATTCTTAGTCACAGCCACCTTTCCGTCACGTCAGTTCCAGCCACATATGTCATCTATAAGTGTGCCAAGTTACAAGTTGTTATGACATTTATTTGTGTGCATATTTATGCTTTTTGTCAGCTTCAGACGCTCACTGAAGCGCCCGCATTCGCCCTCCTGTGGCTGTTTCTGGAATAACACCGGAAATGTTCCAAACATTTGAAATCAAAATATCGCGTTAACCGTACGTTGTAGAGACTTGAGAAGTGGGTCTACCCACCATAATTCGGCTATGCTGAACACGCCGGTCCAACCCCCGCCTCTGTACGACCTTCCGTTCCTGAGATATGACGAAATTAAACCTTTACACGTCCATCACGTCGTCATTCTTAGTCACAGCCACCTTTCCGTCACGTCAGTTCCAGCCACATATGTCATCTATAAGTGTGCCAAGTTACAAGTTGTTATGACATTTATTTGTGTGCATATTTATGCTTTTTGTCAGCTTCAGACGCTCACTGAAGCGGCCGCATTCGCCCTCCTGTGGCCGTTTCTGGAATAACACCGGAAATGTTCCAAACATTTGAAATCAAAATATCGCGTTAACCGTACGTTGTAGAGACTTGAGAAGTGGGTCTACCCCCCATAATTCGGCTATGCTGAACACGCCGGTCCAACCCCCGCCTCTGTACGACCTTCCGTTCCTGAGATATGACGAAATTAAACCTTTACACGTCCATCACGTCGTCATTCTTAGTCACAGCCACCTTTCCGTCACGTCAGTTCCAGCCACATATGTCATCTATAAGTGTGCCAAGTTACAAGTTGTTATGACATTTATTTGTGTGCATATTTATGCTTTTTGTCAGCTTCAGACGCTCACTGAAGCGCCCGCATTCGCCCTCCTGTGGCTGTTTCTGGAATAACACCGGAAATGTTCCAAACATTTGAAATCAAAATATCGCGTTAACCGTACGTTGTAGAGACTTGAGAAGTGGGTCTACCCCCCATAATTCGGCTATGCTGAACACGCCGGTCCAACCCCCGCCTCTGTACGACCTTCCGTTCCTGAGATATGACGAAATTAAACCTTTACACGTCCATCACGTCGTCATTCTTAGTCACAGCCACCTTTCCGTCACGTCAGTTCCAGCCACATATGTCATCTATAAGTGTGCCAAGTTACAAGTTGTTATGACATTTATTTGTGTGCATATTTATGCTTTTTGTCAGCTTCAGACGCTCACTGAAGCGCCCGCATTCGCCCTCCTGTGGCTGTTTCTGGAATAACACCGGAAATGTTCCAAACATTTGAAATCAAAATATCGCGTTAACCGTACGTTGTAGAGACTTGAGAAGTGGGTCTACCCCCCATAATTCGGCTATGCTGAACACGCCGGTCCAACCCCCGCCTCTGTACGACCTTCCGTTCCTGAGATATGACGAAATTAAACCTTTACACGTCCATCACGTCGTCATTCTTAGTCACAGCCACCTTTCCGTCACGTCAGTTCCAGCCACATATGTCATCTATAAGTGTGCCAAGTTACAAGTTGTTATGACATTTATTTGTGTGCATATTTATGCTTTTTGTCAGCTTCAGACGCTCACTGAAGCGGCCGCATTCGCCCTCCTGTGGCCGTTTCTGGAATAACACCGGAAATGTTCCAAACATTTGAAATCAAAATATCGCGTTAACCGTACGTTGTAGAGACTTGAGAAGTGGGTCTACCCCCCATAATTCGGCTATGCTGAACACGCCGGTCCAACCCCCGCCTCTGTACGACCTTCCGTTCCTGAGATATGACGAAATTAAACCTTTACACGTCCATCACGTCGTCATTCTTAGTCACAGCCACCTTTCCGTCACGTCAGTTCCAGCCACATATGTCATCTATAAGTGTGCCAAGTTACAAGTTGTTATGACATTTATTTGTGTGCATATTTATGCTTTTTGTCAGCTTCAGACGCTCACTGAAGCGCCCGCATTCGCCCTCCTGTGGCTGTTTCTGGAATAACACCGGAAATGTTCCAAACATTTGAAATCAAAATATCGCGTTAACCGTACGTTGTAGAGACTTGAGAAGTGGGTCTACCCACCATAATTCGGCTATGCTGAACACGCCGGTCCAACCCCCGCCTCTGTACGACCTTCCGTTCCTGAGATATGACGAAATTAAACCTTTACACGTCCATCACGTCGTCATTCTTAGTCACAGCCACCTTTCCGTCACGTCAGTTCCAGCCACATATGTCATCTATAAGTGTGCCAAGTTACAAGTTGTTATGACATTTATTTGTGTGCATATTTATGCTTTTTGTCAGCTTCAGACGCTCACTGAAGCGGCCGCATTCGCCCTCCTGTGGCCGTTTCTGGAATAACACCGGAAATGTTCCAAACATTTGAAATCAAAATATCGCGTTAACCGTACGTTGTAGAGACTTGAGAAGTGGGTCTACCCCCCATAATTCGGCTATGCTGAACACGCCGGTCCAACCCCCGCCTCTGTACGACCTTCCGTTCCTGAGATATGACGAAATTAAACCTTTACACGTCCATCACGTCGTCATTCTTAGTCACAGCCACCTTTCCGTCACGTCAGTTCCAGCCACATATGTCATCTATAAGTGTGCCAAGTTACAAGTTGTTATGACATTTATTTGTGTGCATATTTATGCTTTTTGTCAGCTTCAGACGCTCACTGAAGCGCCCGCATTCGCCCTCCTGTGGCTGTTTCTGGAATAACACCGGAAATGTTCCAAACATTTGAAATCAAAATATCGCGTTAACCGTACATTGTAGAGACTTGAGAAGTGGGTCTACCCACCATAATTCGGCTATGCTGAACACGCCGGTCCAACCCCCGCCTCTGTACGACCTTCCGTTCCTGAGATATGACGAAATTAAACCTTTACACGTCCATCACGTCGTCATTCTTAGTCACAGCCACCTTTCCGTCACGTCAGTTCCAGCCACATATGTCATCTATAAGTGTGCCAAGTTACAAGTTGTTATGACATTTATTTGTGTGCATATTTATGCTTTTTGTCAGCTTCAGACGCTCACTGAAGCGCCCGCATTCGCCCTCCTGTGGCTGTTTCTGGAATAACACCGGAAATGTTCCAAACATTTGAAATCAAAATATCGCGTTAACCGTACGTTGTAGAGACTTGAGAAGTGGGTCTACCCCCCATAATTCGGCTATGCTGAACACGCCGGTCCAACCCCCGCCTCTGTACGACCTTCCGTTCCTGAGATATGACGAAATTAAACCTTTACACGTCCATCACGTCGTCATTCTTAGTCACAGCCACCTTTCCGTCACGTCAGTTCCAGCCACATATGTCATCTATAAGTGTGCCAAGTTACAAGTTGTTATGACATTTATTTGTGTGCATATTTATGCTTTTTGTCAGCTTCAGACGCTCACTGAAGCGGCCGCATTCGCCCTCCTGTGGCCGTTTCTGGAATAACACCGGAAATGTTCCAAACATTTGAAATCAAAATATCGCGTTAACCGTACATTGTAGAGACTTGAGAAGTGGGTCTACCCACCATAATTCGGCTATGCTGAACACGCCGGTCCAACCCCCGCCTCTGTACGATCTTCCGTTCCTGAGATATGACGAAATTAAACCTTTACACGTCCATCACGTCGTCATTCTTAGTCACAGCCACCTTTCCGTCACGTCAGTTCCAGCCACATATGTCATCTATAAGTGTGCCAAGTTACAAGTTGTTATGACATTTATTTGTGTGCATATTTATGCTTTTTGTCAGCTTCAGACGCTCACTGAAGCGCCCGCATTCGCCCTCCTGTGGCTGTTTCTGGAATAACACCGGAAATGTTCCAAACATTTGAAATCAAAATATCGCGTTAACCGTACGTTGTAGAGACTTGAGAAGTGGGTCTACCCACCATAATTCGGCTATGCTGAACACGCCGGTCCAACCCCCGCCTCTGTACGACCTTCCGTTCCTGAGATATGACGAAATTAAACCTTTACACGTCCATCACGTCGTCATTCTTAGTCACAGCCACCTTTCCGTCACGTCAGTTCCAGCCACATATGTCATCTATAAGTGTGCCAAGTTACAAGTTGTTATGACATTTATTTGTGTGCATATTTATGCTTTTTGTCAGCTTCAGACGCTCACTGAAGCGGCCGCATTCGCCCTCCTGTGGCCGTTTCTGGAATAACACCGGAAATGTTCCAAACATTTGAAATCAAAATATCGCGTTAACCGTACGTTGTAGAGACTTGAGAAGTGGGTCTACCCCCCATAATTCGGCTATGCTGAACACGCCGGTCCAACCCCCGCCTCTGTACGACCTTCCGTTCCTGAGATATGACGAAATTAAACCTTTACACGTCCATCACGTCGTCATTCTTAGTCACAGCCACCTTTCCGTCACGTCAGTTCCAGCCACATATGTCATCTATAAGTGTGCCAAGTTACAAGTTGTTATGACATTTATTTGTGTGCATATTTATGCTTTTTGTCAGCTTCAGACGCTCACTGAAGCGCCCGCATTCGCCCTCCTGTGGCTGTTTCTGGAATAACACCGGAAATGTTCCAAACATTTGAAATCAAAATATCGCGTTAACCGTACGTTGTAGAGACTTGAGAAGTGGGTCTACCCACCATAATTCGGCTATGCTGAACACGCCGGTCCAACCCCCGCCTCTGTACGACCTTCCGTTCCTGAGATATGACGAAATTAAACCTTTACACGTCCATCACGTCGTCATTCTTAGTCACAGCCACCTTTCCGTCACGTCAGTTCCAGCCACATATGTCATCTATAAGTGTGCCAAGTTACAAGTTGTTATGACATTTATTTGTGTGCATATTTATGCTTTTTGTCAGCTTCAGACGCTCACTGAAGCGGCCGCATTCGCCCTCCTGTGGCCGTTTCTGGAATAACACCGGAAATGTTCCAAACATTTGAAATCAAAATATCGCGTTAACCGTACGTTGTAGAGACTTGAGAAGTGGGTCTACCCCCCATAATTCGGCTATGCTGAACACGCCGGTCCAACCCCCGCCTCTGTACGACCTTCCGTTCCTGAGATATGACGAAATTAAACCTTTACACGTCCATCACGTCGTCATTCTTAGTCACAGCCACCTTTCCGTCACGTCAGTTCCAGCCACATATGTCATCTATAAGTGTGCCAAGTTACAAGTTGTTATGACATTTATTTGTGTGCATATTTATGCTTTTTGTCAGCTTCAGACGCTCACTGAAGCGCCCGCATTCGCCCTCCTGTGGCTGTTTCTGGAATAACACCGGAAATGTTCCAAACATTTGAAATCAAAATATCGCGTTAACCGTACATTGTAGAGACTTGAGAAGTGGGTCTACCCACCATAATTCGGCTATGCTGAACACGCCGGTCCAACCCCCGCCTCTGTACGACCTTCCGTTCCTGAGATATGACGAAATTAAACCTTTACACGTCCATCACGTCGTCATTCTTAGTCACAGCCACCTTTCCGTCACGTCAGTTCCAGCCACATATGTCATCTATAAGTGTGCCAAGTTACAAGTTGTTATGACATTTATTTGTGTGCATATTTATGCTTTTTGTCAGCTTCAGACGCTCACTGAAGCGCCCGCATTCGCCCTCCTGTGGCTGTTTCTGGAATAACACCGGAAATGTTCCAAACATTTGAAATCAAAATATCGCGTTAACCGTACGTTGTAGAGACTTGAGAAGTGGGTCTACCCACCATAATTCGGCTATGCTGAACACGCCGGTCCAACCCCCGCCTCTGTACGACCTTCCGTTCCTGAGATATGACGAAATTAAACCTTTACACGTCCATCACGTCGTCATTCTTAGTCACAGCCACCTTTCCGTCACGTCAGTTCCAGCCACATATGTCATCTATAAGTGTGCCAAGTTACAAGTTGTTATGACATTTATTTGTGTGCATATTTATGCTTTTTGTCAGCTTCAGACGCTCACTGAAGCGCCCGCATTCGCCCTCCTGTGGCCGTTTCTGGAATAACACCGGAAATGTTCCAAACATTTGAAATCAAAATATCGCGTTAACCGTACGTTGTAGAGACTTGAGAAGTGGGTCTACCCCCCATAATTCGGCTATGCTGAACACGCCGGTCCAACCCCCGCCTCTGTACGACCTTCCGTTCCTGAGATATGACGAAATTAAACCTTTACACGTCCATCACGTCGTCATTCTTAGTCACAGCCACCTTTCCGTCACGTCAGTTCCAGCCACATATGTCATCTATAAGTGTGCCAAGTTACAAGTTGTTATGACATTTATTTGTGTGCATATTTATGCTTTTTGTCAGCTTCAGACGCTCACTGAAGCGGCCGCATTCGCCCTCCTGTGGCCGTTTCTGGAATAACACCGGAAATGTTCCAAACATTTGAAATCAAAATATCGCGTTAACCGTACGTTGTAGAGACTTGAGAAGTGGGTCTACCCCCCATAATTCGGCTATGCTGAACACGCCGGTCCAACCCCCGCCTCTGTACGACCTTCCGTTCCTGAGATATGACGAAATTAAACCTTTACACGTCCATCACGTCGTCATTCTTAGTCACAGCCACCTTTCCGTCACGTCAGTTCCAGCCACATATGTCATCTATAAGTGTGCCAAGTTACAAGTTGTTATGACATTTATTTGTGTGCATATTTATGCTTTTTGTCAGCTTCAGACGCTCACTGAAGCGGCCGCATTCGCCCTCCTGTGGCCGTTTCTGGAATAACACCGGAAATGTTCCAAACATTTGAAATCAAAATATCGCGTTAACCGTACGTTGTAGAGACTTGAGAAGTGGGTCTACCCCCCATAATTCGGCTATGCTGAACACGCCGGTCCAACCCCCGCCTCTGTACGACCTTCCGTTCCTGAGATATGACGAAATTAAACCTTTACACGTCCATCACGTCGTCATTCTTAGTCACAGCCACCTTTCCGTCACGTCAGTTCCAGCCACATATGTCATCTATAAGTGTGCCAAGTTACAAGTTGTTATGACATTTATTTGTGTGCATATTTATGCTTTTTGTCAGCTTCAGACGCTCACTGAAGCGCCCGCATTCGCCCTCCTGTGGCTGTTTCTGGAATAACACCGGAAATGTTCCAAACATTTGAAATCAAAATATCGCGTTAACCGTACGTTGTAGAGACTTGAGAAGTGGGTCTACCCCCCATAATTCGGCTATGCTGAACACGCCGGTCCAACCCCCGCCTCTGTACGACCTTCCGTTCCTGAGATATGACGAAATTAAACCTTTACACGTCCATCACGTCGTCATTCTTAGTCACAGCCACCTTTCCGTCACGTCAGTTCCAGCCACATATGTCATCTATAAGTGTGCCAAGTTACAAGTTGTTATGACATTTATTTGTGTGCATATTTATGCTTTTTGTCAGCTTCAGACGCTCACTGAAGCGCCCGCATTCGCCCTCCTGTGGCTGTTTCTGGAATAACACCGGAAATGTTCCAAACATTTGAAATCAAAATATCGCGTTAACCGTACGTTGTAGAGACTTGAGAAGTGGGTCTACCCACCATAATTCGGCTATGCTGAACACGCCGGTCCAACCCCCGCCTCTGTACGACCTTCCGTTCCTGAGATATGACGAAATTAAACCTTTACACGTCCATCACGTCGTCATTCTTAGTCACAGCCACCTTTCCGTCACGTCAGTTCCAGCCACATATGTCATCTATAAGTGTGCCAAGTTACAAGTTGTTATGACATTTATTTGTGTGCATATTTATGCTTTTTGTCAGCTTCAGACGCTCACTGAAGCGCCCGCATTCGCCCTCCTGTGGCCGTTTCTGGAATAACACCGGAAATGTTCCAAACATTTGAAATCAAAATATCGCGTTAACCGTACGTTGTAGAGACTTGAGAAGTGGGTCTACCCACCATAATTCGGCTATGCTGAACACGCCGGTCCAACCCCCGCCTCTGTACGACCTTCCGTTCCTGAGATATGACGAAATTAAACCTTTACACGTCCATCACGTCGTCATTCTTAGTCACAGCCACCTTTCCGTCACGTCAGTTCCAGCCACATATGTCATCTATAAGTGTGCCAAGTTACAAGTTGTTATGACATTTATTTGTGTGCATATTTATGCTTTTTGTCAGCTTCAGACGCTCACTGAAGCGGCCGCATTCGCCCTCCTGTGGCCGTTTCTGGAATAACACCGGAAATGTTCCAAACATTTGAAATCAAAATATCGCGTTAACCGTACGTTGTAGAGACTTGAGAAGTGGGTCTACCCCCCATAATTCGGCTATGCTGAACACGCCGGTCCAACCCCCGCCTCTGTACGACCTTCCGTTCCTGAGATATGACGAAATTAAACCTTTACACGTCCATCACGTCGTCATTCTTAGTCACAGCCACCTTTCCGTCACGTCAGTTCCAGCCACATATGTCATCTATAAGTGTGCCAAGTTACAAGTTGTTATGACATTTATTTGTGTGCATATTTATGCTTTTTGTCAGCTTCAGACGCTCACTGAAGCGGCCGCATTCGCCCTCCTGTGGCCGTTTCTGGAATAACACCGGAAATGTTCCAAACATTTGAAATCAAAATATCGCGTTAACCGTACGTTGTAGAGACTTGAGAAGTGGGTCTACCCCCCATAATTCGGCTATGCTGAACACGCCGGTCCAACCCCCGCCTCTGTACGACCTTCCGTTCCTGAGATATGACGAAATTAAACCTTTACACGTCCATCACGTCGTCATTCTTAGTCACAGCCACCTTTCCGTCACGTCAGTTCCAGCCACATATGTCATCTATAAGTGTGCCAAGTTACAAGTTGTTATGACATTTATTTGTGTGCATATTTATGCTTTTTGTCAGCTTCAGACGCTCACTGAAGCGCCCGCATTCGCCCTCCTGTGGCTGTTTCTGGAATAACACCGGAAATGTTCCAAACATTTGAAATCAAAATATCGCGTTAACCGTACGTTGTAGAGACTTGAGAAGTGGGTCTACCCCCCATAATTCGGCTATGCTGAACACGCCGGTCCAACCCCCGCCTCTGTACGACCTTCCGTTCCTGAGATATGACGAAATTAAACCTTTACACGTCCATCACGTCGTCATTCTTAGTCACAGCCACCTTTCCGTCACGTCAGTTCCAGCCACATATGTCATCTATAAGTGTGCCAAGTTACAAGTTGTTATGACATTTATTTGTGTGCATATTTATGCTTTTTGTCAGCTTCAGACGCTCACTGAAGCGCCCGCATTCGCCCTCCTGTGGCTGTTTCTGGAATAACACCGGAAATGTTCCAAACATTTGAAATCAAAATATCGCGTTAACCGTACGTTGTAGAGACTTGAGAAGTGGGTCTACCCACCATAATTCGGCTATGCTGAACACGCCGGTCCAACCCCCGCCTCTGTACGACCTTCCGTTCCTGAGATATGACGAAATTAAACCTTTACACGTCCATCACGTCGTCATTCTTAGTCACAGCCACCTTTCCGTCACGTCAGTTCCAGCCACATATGTCATCTATAAGTGTGCCAAGTTACAAGTTGTTATGACATTTATTTGTGTGCATATTTATGCTTTTTGTCAGCTTCAGACGCTCACTGAAGCGCCCGCATTCGCCCTCCTGTGGCCGTTTCTGGAATAACACCGGAAATGTTCCAAACATTTGAAATCAAAATATCGCGTTAACCGTACGTTGTAGAGACTTGAGAAGTGGGTCTACCCACCATAATTCGGCTATGCTGAACACGCCGGTCCAACCCCCGCCTCTGTACGACCTTCCGTTCCTGAGATATGACGAAATTAAACCTTTACACGTCCATCACGTCGTCATTCTTAGTCACAGCCACCTTTCCGTCACGTCAGTTCCAGCCACATATGTCATCTATAAGTGTGCCAAGTTACAAGTTGTTATGACATTTATTTGTGTGCATATTTATGCTTTTTGTCAGCTTCAGACGCTCACTGAAGCGGCCGCATTCGCCCTCCTGTGGCCGTTTCTGGAATAACACCGGAAATGTTCCAAACATTTGAAATCAAAATATCGCGTTAACCGTACGTTGTAGAGACTTGAGAAGTGGGTCTACCCCCCATAATTCGGCTATGCTGAACACGCCGGTCCAACCCCCGCCTCTGTACGACCTTCCGTTCCTGAGATATGACGAAATTAAACCTTTACACGTCCATCACGTCGTCATTCTTAGTCACAGCCACCTTTCCGTCACGTCAGTTCCAGCCACATATGTCATCTATAAGTGTGCCAAGTTACAAGTTGTTATGACATTTATTTGTGTGCATATTTATGCTTTTTGTCAGCTTCAGACGCTCACTGAAGCGCCCGCATTCGCCCTCCTGTGGCTGTTTCTGGAATAACACCGGAAATGTTCCAAACATTTGAAATCAAAATATCGCGTTAACCGTACGTTGTAGAGACTTGAGAAGTGGGTCTACCCACCATAATTCGGCTATGCTGAACACGCCGGTCCAACCCCCGCCTCTGTACGACCTTCCGTTCCTGAGATATGACGAAATTAAACCTTTACACGTCCATCACGTCGTCATTCTTAGTCACAGCCACCTTTCCGTCACGTCAGTTCCAGCCACATATGTCATCTATAAGTGTGCCAAGTTACAAGTTGTTATGACATTTATTTGTGTGCATATTTATGCTTTTTGTCAGCTTCAGACGCTCACTGAAGCGGCCGCATTCGCCCTCCTGTGGCCGTTTCTGGAATAACACCGGAAATGTTCCAAACATTTGAAATCAAAATATCGCGTTAACCGTACGTTGTAGAGACTTGAGAAGTGGGTCTACCCCCCATAATTCGGCTATGCTGAACACGCCGGTCCAACCCCCGCCTCTGTACGACCTTCCGTTCCTGAGATATGACGAAATTAAACCTTTACACGTCCATCACGTCGTCATTCTTAGTCACAGCCACCTTTCCGTCACGTCAGTTCCAGCCACATATGTCATCTATAAGTGTGCCAAGTTACAAGTTGTTATGACATTTATTTGTGTGCATATTTATGCTTTTTGTCAGCTTCAGACGCTCACTGAAGCGCCCGCATTCGCCCTCCTGTGGCTGTTTCTGGAATAACACCGGAAATGTTCCAAACATTTGAAATCAAAATATCGCGTTAACCGTACGTTGTAGAGACTTGAGAAGTGGGTCTACCCCCCATAATTCGGCTATGCTGAACACGCCGGTCCAACCCCCGCCTCTGTACGACCTTCCGTTCCTGAGATATGACGAAATTAAACCTTTACACGTCCATCACGTCGTCATTCTTAGTCACAGCCACCTTTCCGTCACGTCAGTTCCAGCCACATATGTCATCTATAAGTGTGCCAAGTTACAAGTTGTTATGACATTTATTTGTGTGCATATTTATGCTTTTTGTCAGCTTCAGACGCTCACTGAAGCGCCCGCATTCGCCCTCCTGTGGCTGTTTCTGGAATAACACCGGAAATGTTCCAAACATTTGAAATCAAAATATCGCGTTAACCGTACATTGTAGAGACTTGAGAAGTGGGTCTACCCACCATAATTCGGCTATGCTGAACACGCCGGTCCAACCCCCGCCTCTGTACGACCTTCCGTTCCTGAGATATGACGAAATTAAACCTTTACACGTCCATCACGTCGTCATTCTTAGTCACAGCCACCTTTCCGTCACGTCAGTTCCAGCCACATATGTCATCTATAAGTGTGCCAAGTTACAAGTTGTTATGACATTTATTTGTGTGCATATTTATGCTTTTTGTCAGCTTCAGACGCTCACTGAAGCGCCCGCATTCGCCCTCCTGTGGCCGTTTCTGGAATAACACCGGAAATGTTCCAAACATTTGAAATCAAAATATCGCGTTAACCGTACGTTGTAGAGACTTGAGAAGTGGGTCTACCCACCATAATTCGGCTATGCTGAACACGCCGGTCCAACCCCCGCCTCTGTACGACCTTCCGTTCCTGAGATATGACGAAATTAAACCTTTACACGTCCATCACGTCGTCATTCTTAGTCACAGCCACCTTTCCGTCACGTCAGTTCCAGCCACATATGTCATCTATAAGTGTGCCAAGTTACAAGTTGTTATGACATTTATTTGTGTGCATATTTATGCTTTTTGTCAGCTTCAGACGCTCACTGAAGCGGCCGCATTCGCCCTCCTGTGGCCGTTTCTGGAATAACACCGGAAATGTTCCAAACATTTGAAATCAAAATATCGCGTTAACCGTACGTTGTAGAGACTTGAGAAGTGGGTCTACCCCCCATAATTCGGCTATGCTGAACACGCCGGTCCAACCCCCGCCTCTGTACGACCTTCCGTTCCTGAGATATGACGAAATTAAACCTTTACACGTCCATCACGTCGTCATTCTTAGTCACAGCCACCTTTCCGTCACGTCAGTTCCAGCCACATATGTCATCTATAAGTGTGCCAAGTTACAAGTTGTTATGACATTTATTTGTGTGCATATTTATGCTTTTTGTCAGCTTCAGACGCTCACTGAAGCGCCCGCATTCGCCCTCCTGTGGCTGTTTCTGGAATAACACCGGAAATGTTCCAAACATTTGAAATCAAAATATCGCGTTAACCGTACGTTGTAGAGACTTGAGAAGTGGGTCTACCCACCATAATTCGGCTATGCTGAACACGCCGGTCCAACCCCCGCCTCTGTACGACCTTCCGTTCCTGAGATATGACGAAATTAAACCTTTACACGTCCATCACGTCGTCATTCTTAGTCACAGCCACCTTTCCGTCACGTCAGTTCCAGCCACATATGTCATCTATAAGTGTGCCAAGTTACAAGTTGTTATGACATTTATTTGTGTGCATATTTATGCTTTTTGTCAGCTTCAGACGCTCACTGAAGCGGCCGCATTCGCCCTCCTGTGGCCGTTTCTGGAATAACACCGGAAATGTTCCAAACATTTGAAATCAAAATATCGCGTTAACCGTACGTTGTAGAGACTTGAGAAGTGGGTCTACCCCCCATAATTCGGCTATGCTGAACACGCCGGTCCAACCCCCGCCTCTGTACGACCTTCCGTTCCTGAGATATGACGAAATTAAACCTTTACACGTCCATCACGTCGTCATTCTTAGTCACAGCCACCTTTCCGTCACGTCAGTTCCAGCCACATATGTCATCTATAAGTGTGCCAAGTTACAAGTTGTTATGACATTTATTTGTGTGCATATTTATGCTTTTTGTCAGCTTCAGACGCTCACTGAAGCGCCCGCATTCGCCCTCCTGTGGCTGTTTCTGGAATAACACCGGAAATGTTCCAAACATTTGAAATCAAAATATCGCGTTAACCGTACGTTGTAGAGACTTGAGAAGTGGGTCTACCCCCCATAATTCGGCTATGCTGAACACGCCGGTCCAACCCCCGCCTCTGTACGACCTTCCGTTCCTGAGATATGACGAAATTAAACCTTTACACGTCCATCACGTCGTCATTCTTAGTCACAGCCACCTTTCCGTCACGTCAGTTCCAGCCACATATGTCATCTATAAGTGTGCCAAGTTACAAGTTGTTATGACATTTATTTGTGTGCATATTTATGCTTTTTGTCAGCTTCAGACGCTCACTGAAGCGCCCGCATTCGCCCTCCTGTGGCTGTTTCTGGAATAACACCGGAAATGTTCCAAACATTTGAAATCAAAATATCGCGTTAACCGTACATTGTAGAGACTTGAGAAGTGGGTCTACCCACCATAATTCGGCTATGCTGAACACGCCGGTCCAACCCCCGCCTCTGTACGACCTTCCGTTCCTGAGATATGACGAAATTAAACCTTTACACGTCCATCACGTCGTCATTCTTAGTCACAGCCACCTTTCCGTCACGTCAGTTCCAGCCACATATGTCATCTATAAGTGTGCCAAGTTACAAGTTGTTATGACATTTATTTGTGTGCATATTTATGCTTTTTGTCAGCTTCAGACGCTCACTGAAGCGCCCGCATTCGCCCTCCTGTGGCTGTTTCTGGAATAACACCGGAAATGTTCCAAACATTTGAAATCAAAATATCGCGTTAACCGTACGTTGTAGAGACTTGAGAAGTGGGTCTACCCCCCATAATTCGGCTATGCTGAACACGCCGGTCCAACCCCCGCCTCTGTACGACCTTCCGTTCCTGAGATATGACGAAATTAAACCTTTACACGTCCATCACGTCGTCATTCTTAGTCACAGCCACCTTTCCGTCACGTCAGTTCCAGCCACATATGTCATCTATAAGTGTGCCAAGTTACAAGTTGTTATGACATTTATTTGTGTGCATATTTATGCTTTTTGTCAGCTTCAGACGCTCACTGAAGCGCCCGCATTCGCCCTCCTGTGGCTGTTTCTGGAATAACACCGGAAATGTTCCAAACATTTGAAATCAAAATATCGCGTTAACCGTACGTTGTAGAGACTTGAGAAGTGGGTCTACCCACCATAATTCGGCTATGCTGAACACGCCGGTCCAACCCCCGCCTCTGTACGACCTTCCGTTCCTGAGATATGACGAAATTAAACCTTTACACGTCCATCACGTCGTCATTCTTAGTCACAGCCACCTTTCCGTCACGTCAGTTCCAGCCACATATGTCATCTATAAGTGTGCCAAGTTACAAGTTGTTATGACATTTATTTGTGTGCATATTTATGCTTTTTGTCAGCTTCAGACGCTCACTGAAGCGCCCGCATTCGCCCTCCTGTGGCCGTTTCTGGAATAACACCGGAAATGTTCCAAACATTTGAAATCAAAATATCGCGTTAACCGTACGTTGTAGAGACTTGAGAAGTGGGTCTACCCACCATAATTCGGCTATGCTGAACACGCCGGTCCAACCCCCGCCTCTGTACGACCTTCCGTTCCTGAGATATGACGAAATTAAACCTTTACACGTCCATCACGTCGTCATTCTTAGTCACAGCCACCTTTCCGTCACGTCAGTTCCAGCCACATATGTCATCTATAAGTGTGCCAAGTTACAAGTTGTTATGACATTTATTTGTGTGCATATTTATGCTTTTTGTCAGCTTCAGACGCTCACTGAAGCGGCCGCATTCGCCCTCCTGTGGCCGTTTCTGGAATAACACCGGAAATGTTCCAAACATTTGGAATCAAAATATCGCGTTAACCGTACGTTGTAGAGACTTGAGAAGTGGGTCTACCCCCCATAATTCGGCTATGCTGAACACGCCGGTCCAACCCCCGCCTCTGTACGACCTTCCGTTCCTGAGATATGACGAAATTAAACCTTTACACGTCCATCACGTCGTCATTCTTAGTCACAGCCACCTTTCCGTCACGTCAGTTCCAGCCACATATGTCATCTATAAGTGTGCCAAGTTACAAGTTGTTATGACATTTATTTGTGTGCATATTTATGCTTTTTGTCAGCTTCAGACGCTCACTGAAGCGCCCGCATTCGCCCTCCTGTGGCTGTTTCTGGAATAACACCGGAAATGTTCCAAACATTTGAAATCAAAATATCGCGTTAACCGTACGTTGTAGAGACTTGAGAAGTGGGTCTACCCACCATAATTCGGCTATGCTGAACACGCCGGTCCAACCCCCGCCTCTGTACGACCTTCCGTTCCTGAGATATGACGAAATTAAACCTTTACACGTCCATCACGTCGTCATTCTTAGTCACAGCCACCTTTCCGTCACGTCAGTTCCAGCCACATATGTCATCTATAAGTGTGCCAAGTTACAAGTTGTTATGACATTTATTTGTGTGCATATTTATGCTTTTTGTCAGCTTCAGACGCTCACTGAAGCGGCCGCATTCGCCCTCCTGTGGCCGTTTCTGGAATAACACCGGAAATGTTCCAAACATTTGAAATCAAAATATCGCGTTAACCGTACGTTGTAGAGACTTGAGAAGTGGGTCTACCCCCCATAATTCGGCTATGCTGAACACGCCGGTCCAACCCCCGCCTCTGTACGACCTTCCGTTCCTGAGATATGACGAAATTAAACCTTTACACGTCCATCACGTCGTCATTCTTAGTCACAGCCACCTTTCCGTCACGTCAGTTCCAGCCACATATGTCATCTATAAGTGTGCCAAGTTACAAGTTGTTATGACATTTATTTGTGTGCATATTTATGCTTTTTGTCAGCTTCAGACGCTCACTGAAGCGCCCGCATTCGCCCTCCTGTGGCTGTTTCTGGAATAACACCGGAAATGTTCCAAACATTTTAAATCAAAATATCGCGTTAACCGTACGTTGTAGAGACTTGAGAAGTGGGTCTACCCACCATAATTCGGCTATGCTGAACACGCCGGTCCAACCCCCGCCTCTGTACGACCTTCCGTTCCTGAGATATGACGAAATTAAACCTTTACACGTCCATCACGTCGTCATTCTTAGTCACAGCCACCTTTCCGTCACGTCAGTTCCAGCCACATATGTCATCTATAAGTGTGCCAAGTTACAAGTTGTTATGACATTTATTTGTGTGCATATTTATGCTTTTTGTCAGCTTCAGACGCTCACTGAAGCGCCCGCATTCGCCCTCCTGTGGCTGTTTCTGGAATAACACCGGAAATGTTCCAAACATTTGAAATCAAAATATCGCGTTAACCGTACGTTGTAGAGACTTGAGAAGTGGGTCTACCCACCATAATTCGGCTATGCTGAACACGCCGGTCCAACCCCCGCCTCTGTACGACCTTCCGTTCCTGAGATATGACGAAATTAAACCTTTACACGTCCATCACGTCGTCATTCTTAGTCACAGCCACCTTTCCGTCACGTCAGTTCCAGCCACATATGTCATCTATAAGTGTGCCAAGTTACAAGTTGTTATGACATTTATTTGTGTGCATATTTATGCTTTTTGTCAGCTTCAGACGCTCACTGAAGCGCCCGCATTCGCCCTCCTGTGGCCGTTTCTGGAATAACACCGGAAATGTTCCAAACATTTGAAATCAAAATATCGCGTTAACCGTACGTTGTAGAGACTTGAGAAGTGGGTCTACCCTCCATAATTCGGCTATGCTGAACACGCCGGTCCAACCCCCGCCTCTGTACGACCTTCCGTTCCTGAGATATGACGAAATTAAACCTTTACACGTCCATCACGTCGTCATTCTTAGTCACAGCCACCTTTCCGTCACGTCAGTTCCAGCCACATATGTCATCTATAAGTGTGCCAAGTTACAAGTTGTTATGACATTTATTTGTGTGCATATTTATGCTTTTTGTCAGCTTCAGACGCTCACTGAAGCGGCCGCATTCGCCCTCCTGTGGCCGTTTCTGGAATAACACCGGAAATGTTCCAAACATTTGAAATCAAAATATCGCGTTAACCGTACGTTGTAGAGACTTGAGAAGTGGGTCTACCCCCCATAATTCGGCTATGCTGAACACGCCGGTCCAACCCCCGCCTCTGTACGACCTTCCGTTCCTGAGATATGACGAAATTAAACCTTTACACGTCCATCACGTCGTCATTCTTAGTCACAGCCACCTTTCCGTCACGTCAGTTCCAGCCACATATGTCATCTATAAGTGTGCCAAGTTACAAGTTGTTATGACATTTATTTGTGTGCATATTTATGCTTTTTGTCAGCTTCAGACGCTCACTGAAGCGCCCGCATTCGCCCTCCTGTGGCTGTTTCTGGAATAACACCGGAAATGTTCCAAACATTTGAAATCAAAATATCGCGTTAACCGTACGTTGTAGAGACTTGAGAAGTGGGTCTACCCACCATAATTCGGCTATGCTGAACACGCCGGTCCAACCCCCGCCTCTGTACGACCTTCCGTTCCTGAGATATGACGAAATTAAACCTTTACACGTCCATCACGTCGTCATTCTTAGTCACAGCCACCTTTCCGTCACGTCAGTTCCAGCCACATATGTCATCTATAAGTGTGCCAAGTTACAAGTTGTTATGACATTTATTTGTGTGCATATTTATGCTTTTTGTCAGCTTCAGACGCTCACTGAAGCGCCCGCATTCGCCCTCCTGTGGCTGTTTCTGGAATAACACCGGAAATGTTCCAAACATTTGAAATCAAAATATCGCGTTAACCGTACGTTGTAGAGACTTGAGAAGTGGGTCTACCCACCATAATTCGGCTATGCTGAACACGCCGGTCCAACCCCCGCCTCTGTACGACCTTCCGTTCCTGAGATATGACGAAATTAAACCTTTACACGTCCATCACGTCGTCATTCTTAGTCACAGCCACCTTTCCGTCACGTCAGTTCCAGCCACATATGTCATCTATAAGTGTGCCAAGTTACAAGTTGTTATGACATTTATTTGTGTGCATATTTATGCTTTTTGTCAGCTTCAGACGCTCACTGAAGCGCCCGCATTCGCCCTCCTGTGGCCGTTTCTGGAATAACACCGGAAATGTTCCAAACATTTGAAATCAAAATATCGCGTTAACCGTACGTTGTAGAGACTTGAGAAGTGGGTCTACCCACCATAATTCGGCTATGCTGAACACGCCGGTCCAACCCCCGCCTCTGTACGACCTTCCGTTCCTGAGATATGACGAAATTAAACCTTTACACGTCCATCACGTCGTCATTCTTAGTCACAGCCACCTTTCCGTCACGTCAGTTCCAGCCACATATGTCATCTATAAGTGTGCCAAGTTACAAGTTGTTATGACATTTATTTGTGTGCATATTTATGCTTTTTGTCAGCTTCAGACGCTCACTGAAGCGGCCGCATTCGCCCTCCTGTGGCCGTTTCTGGAATAACACCGGAAATGTTCCAAACATTTGAAATCAAAATATCGCGTTAACCGTACGTTGTAGAGACTTGAGAAGTGGGTCTACCCCCCATAATTCGGCTATGCTGAACACGCCGGTCCAACCCCCGCCTCTGTACGACCTTCCGTTCCTGAGATATGACGAAATTAAACCTTTACACGTCCATCACGTCGTCATTCTTAGTCACAGCCACCTTTCCGTCACGTCAGTTCCAGCCACATATGTCATCTATAAGTGTGCCAAGTTACAAGTTGTTATGACATTTATTTGTGTGCATATTTATGCTTTTTGTCAGCTTCAGACGCTCACTGAAGCGCCCGCATTCGCCCTCCTGTGGCCGTTTCTGGAATAACACCGGAAATGTTCCAAACATTTGAAATCAAAATATCGCGTTAACCGTACGTTGTAGAGACTTGAGAAGTGGGTCTACCCTCCATAATTCGGCTATGCTGAACACGCCGGTCCAACCCCCGCCTCTGTACGACCTTCCGTTCCTGAGATATGACGAAATTAAACCTTTACACGTCCATCACGTCGTCATTCTTAGTCACAGCCACCTTTCCGTCACGTCAGTTCCAGCCACATATGTCATCTATAAGTGTGCCAAGTTACAAGTTGTTATGACATTTATTTGTGTGCATATTTATGCTTTTTGTCAGCTTCAGACGCTCACTGAAGCGCCCGCATTCGCCCTCCTGTGGCTGTTTCTGGAATAACACCGGAAATGTTCCAAACATTTGAAATCAAAATATCGCGTTAACCGTACGTTGTAGAGACTTGAGAAGTGGGTCTACCCACCATAATTCGGCTATGCTGAACACGCCGGTCCAACCCCCGCCTCTGTACGACCTTCCGTTCCTGAGATATGACGAAATTAAACCTTTACACGTCCATCACGTCGTCATTCTTAGTCACAGCCACCTTTCCGTCACGTCAGTTCCAGCCACATATGTCATCTATAAGTGTGCCAAGTTACAAGTTGTTATGACATTTATTTGTGTGCATATTTATGCTTTTTGTCAGCTTCAGACGCTCACTGAAGCGGCCGCATTCGCCCTCCTGTGGCCGTTTCTGGAATAACACCGGAAATGTTCCAAACATTTGAAATCAAAATATCGCGTTAACCGTACGTTGTAGAGACTTGAGAAGTGGGTCTACCCCCCATAATTCGGCTATGCTGAACACGCCGGTCCAACCCCCGCCTCTGTACGACCTTCCGTTCCTGAGATATGACGAAATTAAACCTTTACACGTCCATCACGTCGTCATTCTTAGTCACAGCCACCTTTCCGTCACGTCAGTTCCAGCCACATATGTCATCTATAAGTGTGCCAAGTTACAAGTTGTTATGACATTTATTTGTGTGCATATTTATGCTTTTTGTCAGCTTCAGACGCTCACTGAAGCGCCCGCATTCGCCCTCCTGTGGCTGTTTCTGGAATAACACCGGAAATGTTCCAAACATTTGAAATCAAAATATCGCGTTAACCGTACGTTGTAGAGACTTGAGAAGTGGGTCTACCCCCCATAATTCGGCTATGCTGAACACGCCGGTCCAACCCCCGCCTCTGTACGACCTTCCGTTCCTGAGATATGACGAAATTAAACCTTTACACGTCCATCACGTCGTCATTCTTAGTCACAGCCACCTTTCCGTCACGTCAGTTCCAGCCACATATGTCATCTATAAGTGTGCCAAGTTACAAGTTGTTATGACATTTATTTGTGTGCATATTTATGCTTTTTGTCAGCTTCAGACGCTCACTGAAGCGCCCGCATTCGCCCTCCTGTGGCTGTTTCTGGAATAACACCGGAAATGTTCCAAACATTTGAAATCAAAATATCGCGTTAACCGTACATTGTAGAGACTTGAGAAGTGGGTCTACCCACCATAATTCGGCTATGCTGAACACGCCGGTCCAACCCCCGCCTCTGTACGACCTTCCGTTCCTGAGATATGACGAAATTAAACCTTTACACGTCCATCACGTCGTCATTCTTAGTCACAGCCACCTTTCCGTCACGTCAGTTCCAGCCACATATGTCATCTATAAGTGTGCCAAGTTACAAGTTGTTATGACATTTATTTGTGTGCATATTTATGCTTTTTGTCAGCTTCAGACGCTCACTGAAGCGCCCGCATTCGCCCTCCTGTGGCTGTTTCTGGAATAACACCGGAAATGTTCCAAACATTTGAAATCAAAATATCGCGTTAACCGTACGTTGTAGAGACTTGAGAAGTGGGTCTACCCCCCATAATTCGGCTATGCTGAACACGCCGGTCCAACCCCCGCCTCTGTACGACCTTCCGTTCCTGAGATATGACGAAATTAAACCTTTACACGTCCATCACGTCGTCATTCTTAGTCACAGCCACCTTTCCGTCACGTCAGTTCCAGCCACATATGTCATCTATAAGTGTGCCAAGTTACAAGTTGTTATGACATTTATTTGTGTGCATATTTATGCTTTTTGTCAGCTTCAGACGCTCACTGAAGCGCCCGCATTCGCCCTCCTGTGGCTGTTTCTGGAATAACACCGGAAATGTTCCAAACATTTGAAATCAAAATATCGCGTTAACCGTACGTTGTAGAGACTTGAGAAGTGGGTCTACCCACCATAATTCGGCTATGCTGAACACGCCGGTCCAACCCCCGCCTCTGTACGACCTTCCGTTCCTGAGATATGACGAAATTAAACCTTTACACGTCCATCACGTCGTCATTCTTAGTCACAGCCACCTTTCCGTCACGTCAGTTCCAGCCACATATGTCATCTATAAGTGTGCCAAGTTACAAGTTGTTATGACATTTATTTGTGTGCATATTTATGCTTTTTGTCAGCTTCAGACGCTCACTGAAGCGCCCGCATTCGCCCTCCTGTGGCTGTTTCTGGAATAACACCGGAAATGTTCCAAACATTTGAAATCAAAATATCGCGTTAACCGTACGTTGTAGAGACTTGAGAAGTGGGTCTACCCACCATAATTCGGCTATGCTGAACACGCCGGTCCAACCCCCGCCTCTGTACGACCTTCCGTTCCTGAGATATGACGAAATTAAACCTTTACACGTCCATCACGTCGTCATTCTTAGTCACAGCCACCTTTCCGTCACGTCAGTTCCAGCCACATATGTCATCTATAAGTGTGCCAAGTTACAAGTTGTTATGACATTTATTTGTGTGCATATTTATGCTTTTTGTCAGCTTCAGACGCTCACTGAAGCGCCCGCATTCGCCCTCCTGTGGCCGTTTCTGGAATAACACCGGAAATGTTCCAAACATTTGAAATCAAAATATCGCG
>NW_027180585.1:0-75438 GCF_040956055.1 Brachionichthys hirsutus | reverse complement strand
GGATGCAAGTCCTGCCTCAATATCACAGTAAACCACTTCAGTGACAAAGGTTTTATTCCCCTCATTAATGAGGCGATTACTCAACTGGTAATTAGTGTTTCCACCACTACTCGCATAAAATATTAAATAATATCAATGTGACTAAATTCAGTGTAAACAAAGACAGTGCACAACAAAGTGATCTACAAACCCCTATTCATTATATGTAGCAGGTAGACCATAATTGAAATTAGTCCAACATTTTGGATAAGAGGGGGTGGTTTTTATTTTTTTTTAACCAGGATGTAGAGCAATTCGAACTCAAACCAACATTGTTATTATTTATTAGGAAGTGCTGAGTCATGCTCTGAATGAACTGGGCACGGCTCCAATGTGTAGTAAGGTAGTAGGACCAATTGAATCAACAAAAGAATATCGCAATCGCCTCTTCTATATTGATCAATATTAATATTAAAAGACTGAAGAAACTAAATAAACCATTAGTTCGATTTAGAACGTAGTTTATTGCCTCACAGCAAGAAGGTCCTTGGTTCGATTCCACCTTTGTGTGTGAAGTTTACATGTTCTCCCCATGTCATGCTAAATTCACTGGGTCTTTGTCTACGTGTGGCCCTGCGATAAACTGGCGACATATCTACGGTCTTCCCTGCCTTCCGGCAGATGTCACCTGGGATAGGCTCCAGCCTAACTCGTGACCCGGATAAGCTGCTGAAGATGAGGTGATTTCTGGGATAGCACCTTTTTAAGTGTAGAATGGAAAAGATTACCGGTAAATGATTTGTTATGTGACTGATTGTTGTGAGTCTGCATATCGTTGCTTCCAAGCTACTTTTGCATCCTTTATTTTGAGTAACATTTTTGGCAACCCTCAGCTTTGGATGATAATGCTGATACTTTAGGAGCGCCTCCTCGTCGTCTTCATTACTTCTGCCAAGGTGGTCGGTGCTAGTTTGTCTCCCTGTTAATTAGAAGGACTATGCAACAATTATTCAATCAATTACATTTGGTGGAAGGGTATAACATGCATCTCAATTGAATTTCGATCAGATCTAGATCATGTGGTGTCTCTCCCCCCCCCTGATTAAAATAAACTGGACCGGTTCATCTGAATGTCCCTCATAATACAGGGCTGAAGCTGCATTGTGTCCGCTACATGTGCATTGAAGCTCTTTTTGATCTTGTGTGGACAGGTTGTGGTAAAAGCTGCTTTTATTCTGCCTCATGGTTATGTATAAAAAGGTAGAATCAACGGATGGGAGGTGCTGTTGTTCAGATGTGAAAAGGGCAGTTTTGGCAGTAATGTATTCAAAACATATGAGCATGGCATGGCAGCTCAGTATTAGCATGAAGCTAAACCAAATAAGGCCACACAACATGCATAGAGGTTTAAAAACGAGGGATTTAAAAATCAAGTGCCTGAAATTTCACTCCATATACAAAGATGACACGTTGGTCATGAGAACAGCTTTCATAAGGGCAAATTCTAGAGGTCGTCTCTCAAAATGTCCTTTTAATGAGATTTGTTTGAGAATGGAATGGAATGCAATTCAGCTTCTGCAGATCTACCCATTATTCACAAAAGCTCGTTCTGAGTTCTCACCCTTCTCTCCTAGAAAGATCAATGTCAGATACATTTCTGGAATCTGTGATCTTATATAAGCAATGGCCCACCCTGCGTTCCCTTCCTTATGGCTGGGGGTTTCTTCTGAGCATGGCATTGCGTGTGAAAGGACCAGCCCTGCCCAAGCCACTCAGCACTTTGTCCCCATGTAATTTGGGCATTAGCTCCCTGACCATCATCCTAATTGCTGGAGATTAAAATACAAACTCAAAGGGTAAACTTCCACAATTGATATCGCGTTGACCTTCCGAGCATACTGGGACAACATGGCTTCCTGTTGTTGGGGGCGGGGGAATTTCCTGCACGGAGCACTGAGGGGGGGGTGGACAGGAGAGAGAAAGAGAGAACAAGAGACTGAAAGGCAATAAGCCAGGCTTTCTTTAAGAGAAAACACAGAAAGGGAGGGGGAATGTTTATTGATCTTAGTCACAAACATATTGTAAAGAGGAACTTTGATACGAGGCTTTAGCACGCTATGGGAATCTTAAAGGGAGATACAGTGAGACGTTTTGGTTCCATGCTCTTCCCACCAAATAGGAATGAATGGGACAAAAGGAGTAACACTGGTTCAACAAGCTACGAGTGTTGAAAACAGAATATTTTTTTTTGTCTGCTATATCAATACACCCACCCCCCCCTCAAATAAAAAAAATACCATGGCTTCCTATTATGCAAGCATCACCGTCTGTGCACAGGAAAAGCTCTGGCAGAGGTCATTTTTACAACTTGCCTGAAAAGTATTGCATATTGTCCATTAGCTAGTTTGATTCCCCTTTGACTTCCCCATTGTTCAGTGATCCTGACTGTGAAAGTGATCGGACTTAAACAAATTCCGACAAAAGTCACAGAGTGACTTACACAATGCTTCTAATATCCTGCCTATCCAAATGTTTCCTTATATTATACAATAATACCTCGACATAGGAGTATAATTAGTACCTGGACCAAGCTCGCAACTAAAATTGCTCGTATGTCAAATCAATTTTTCCCATATAAAATAACTGAAAACAATTAAAACACTAATAACCATGGAATGCACTTTTTAATTTCTATATAGATACACACATACAGAATGATATTATAAATGATATGCAGTATTAATATAATATAAATTGTGGTTTTATTATGAGATTAACTTCGAGACAGACGATAGCGCTAACAGCAGTGCGCAGTGCGGAGGAAGAGGGAGGCAGCGAGAGTTGGACGGTATATTATGTAGACACTTTATACTGTAATTGAACCTTGCACATACACTTTCATAGACTTAGAAATAATAGTCATCTCGTACTGGCGTGCCAAATCACTTACGCGGACACCTCGGTCATTTTTAATTACATTAATTTTCATAATGCCGTGCTTCATCTCCATTGCCATCACGCATCTTTCCTTGTCACGCCCATCCTCACCACTCCCTTTCTCTGAACCCATGAATTATTATAAAGAATATTCACAAATACAGTGAAAATAACTGAATGAGTGAAGCAGGCTTGGAGCGCTTGCAGCGTCAGCATCTGGATGAGTGCGCACATCTCAAAGCAAAATGTTGCTCGCAGGCTTGCTCGTATCTCGGAACGCTTGTATGTCTTTCAACATGCATTTGTATTTTGTATTTCAACAAGTCTCTACATTTTGAGAGATTTGTTTTTGGCTGACATGGACAAATATAAAACTATCTGACATGGCTCACTGTGTGGATAAAGATGCGCAATCTATATACCACCACCAAGGCTATATAATGCTCTTTATTTAGTTACAAATATTTTTTATATTTATAATATTGCCTTCTAAAGCTGTGTGCTGCTGTGCAAGGACAGTGTATTACATCTGCATTAAAAAAAAAACATGTGTAGGATGAAATCTGTCAAAATAATTTTTCTTCCTTACCTGAAAGTGACCTTTGATCCCATTGCGATAGGGTCGTTTTCAACAGATGCCACCTCTCCCTGATAAACTCCCAATGTCAGCCCACAGTTTACATACACAACACCACCGAACCAGTCTGAGGCCATTATGTTCACTGCGACCCTGTGATTTAAAAACACAAGACAAATAATGATCACCCCCATGCCTTTTTTTCTATGCACTTCTCTAACGATGACAATTTTACCCAGTGATATTTATACTGTTGAGGGTACCAGATGGAATATTGTGATTTTACCCAGTGATATTTATACTGTTGAGGGTACCAGGTGGAATATTGTGATTTTACCCAGTGATATTTATACTGTTGAGGATACCAGGTGGAATATTGTGATTTTACCCAGTGATATTTATACTGTTGAGGATACCAGGTGGAATATTGTGATTTTACCCAGTGATATTTATACTGTTGAGGGTACCAGGTGGAATATTGTGATTTTACCCAGTGATATTTATACTGTTGAGGGTACCAGGTGGAATATTGTGATTTTACCCAGTGATATTTATACTGTTGAGGGTACCAGGTGGAATATTGTGATTTTAGACACAACTCTTTAGTCCAACAAATAACTGGGTAATATTTATAATATGACAGCTAGCCATAGCTATGGCGCTAACCTTTGTAACTTTAAATAGATTATCGTCTGTTGTGAAACTCTGTCGTAGAATTAATACTTATCCATACAACCAACAAGCTGTGCAGCTAGCTAGACAGCTAACATGAGCTTCGCCTGTACCGGCCGGTTCTTGTCTGGTGAACTGTTTTAACTTTTATAACTATGCTTAACACTTTGAATATTTATTTTAAATATATTCAGAGACTAGTACGAAGCCTTACCTTCTTAAAATTAATCTGCAGACAGCTGTGAAGTGAAGCCAGCTGTTGTTTGCGTTATTCCCCTGCTTGATGCAAACGTCACTTCCTTTATCAATCACGTGGGCTTGTTGCGTCACGTTACGTTCTCTTCCTGTTTACTTCAGATCAAGAGTGAATTTATAACTCTGACATAGTCATAAATTTGCGGATTATCGCTGCCTCATCAGTGTTTCATGTTTTTTTTTCTCTAATCAAATAAACGATAGGAACGAGACGATTTTCAAACATTTTTCTTTATTTTTTCGTGTGGCTGATTTAAGACTGGCCCCATTACATGCCCCATAGATTATAAAATCATTGCTACATTAGAAACAGAAATAGAAAATTGCATAGCCTTCCAATGTTAAAAAAATCGAAAAATCACTGGAACTCTGACACTCAATTTTAGTCACAATAAAACTCACCTAAAAATATGAAAAACTAGACTCTAAAATACAAGAAACGTTATAAACGCACACACAGGCATGCACGCACACTCAAATCACATTTTGGGATACAAATATAGCTTCAGTTTCATATATGTGTTTTATAATATAATTACACAAAATTAAATACAATTATAAATGGTATCAAAAAGTAATGTCTGATGAGAGTCGCATGTCACAGAAGAAAATCATGCACAATACAGTGGTCTAATTAGTATTGCCTGTCCTGTAAAACATTGTTTGTCTCAAAGAGCATTCCTCTAAATGAAAGTAGTTTAGATTACTGCACAATACAGGAGAACCAAGCATCTCCTTATACTTCACTCATGTGCAATTAGGTATTTACGCAAACCTTAACATCTCAGACAATCTCCTGCAAGCGACATTCATTTACTTGCTCCAACGCCATTCGCGCTGTGAAATTTGGCATGTGATGCTGACATTCTGAGTAAGATTCTACTTTCTCTGACTCCTTACTTTCTTATGCTCCATACAGTGTTAAAGTCAACTTATACCACTTTCTGAGTGATATATGGTACATTCTGAATAGAGTCACTGCTCATTCCTTGTTCTTTGATTGGCTCTCAAAGGGAAGCGTTTGTGCTTCATTGTGAGACCATATTCTGGGGTCAAGTCCAGTGGCTCTCCAGGCATTGGGAGGAATTGAAGCCTCTGGATGAGGATTGCCAAGAAGAGGTAAACTTCATTTCGTGCAATCAACTCGCCAATGCACCGACGTTTTCCCAAGCCAAAAACAGTCACTTTCTCTCCCTCCATCTTGTTGACCTCAGTGCCATCAGCATTCAGGAAGCGATCAAGATTGAAGGTAGATGGATCTTTCCACAGCTTTCTGAATAATACAGTGTGTGAAGACAAAAATTACACAACTGTTGATCATAGGTCCCCAATCAATTGGAGGATTAATGTCCTCTTCCAGGACAAATTAGCAGTGGATTGCATGCATTTGTCAGCGGTGTTCCCTTGAATAACTTTTATTTGCTTTAACAAGGCTAGATCTTCTGGTTATGCCAGACAGCTCTGACATATCAGCCATATTCAACCCTTTTGGCATTGCCAAAAAAAAAAGCATAATAAAAGAACTTACGGATCATGGTTGATCTGCCACTGATTGATGAAAACACAGGTGTCTTTTGGAATAAAGTAGCCGTTCAGAGATGTGTCTTTGGATGTGCTGAAAAAGAAGATTTTTTTAGGACATTTTTCACATTTACATATCTGTATTACATAAATACTTGTTTTTTAAATAGCTATATTTTTGTTTGTTTCATGAATATTTGTTGTACTTTCGTGCATCTAAAAATTGTAAAACTCACCAGTGAGGGATAGTGAAGGGAAGGAATGAAGAATGCCGAAAGATCTCCAGGATAAACGCCTCCAGAAAGGGTAAGTTGGATTTGTCAGACAGAACAGGTGTGCGCTCAAGACCAACTTTGCCCTCTGGAATTGAGAAAAGATAGTTTTCTATTAATTCAGGATGAAGATGAAGTTTGCAAACCCATCTCACACTTTTTAATTGATTAAAGAAATTGCAATCAATTCTCAAAAGCACCAACATGTTTGATCCTGTAATATATATATATATATATTGCCACTTGTGTAATTAACAGATCTTTACCATCCTGAAAGACAAATGTAATATACAAAAAATATTAAGTGTGCGTGAATTGTACTTACTAATTTCATCAAAAAGCCTTTCCTGTATCTCGGGATAAGCTACCAAGTACATCACTGACCAGGACAGGGCAGTGGAGATGGTGTCAAAACCTAGAAGTCAAAAGACACCTCTGTGAGGACATTATTGATGAAATCATTCTGTATCTACATTATTTCAACCCACCAGCTCCAAACAGATCGTTGACAATTCCTACAATCTTATCATCGGATATCTTTATATTGGAGTTCTCATCCAGCTTTCTGTCCGCAGAGTGATCGATTAGGGAATCTGTGATGTCCCGAATACGGGTCTGAAAGAAAAATGAATGTAAGAAAAAGAGGCAAGTTAAGGCTTGTTTTACAAAATATGGAGCAAGACAAACTATGTGCGATTCATCCTGTGGCATACCTGGTCAAAAGTGGCATAGTGCTCGGTGACAAGCTTTTTCACAAAGGCACTGAACTGGGCATTGAGTCTCATAAACCTCTTCATTGTTGTGCTAGGCAGGTACTGAAGGATGGGGATGAAGTCTGCTGGGTTACCGCCACTGCCCACCACCTGTACGAACTCATCACTGAGGTTCACAATACTGAGCAGCTCCTGGTTGTTGTGATCATAGCGCTGGCCGAAGCACATTCCACAGATCACGTTGGCAACGGAGATAACAATGTAGCGGAAGGGGTCAAAACTACCATCAGCCTCCATGACGGTGTTGAGCTCTTTGATCAGATACTCTCCTTCTTTGCAGATGTGCTCCTCCAGCATGCAGGAGTACGCTGGGGTCGTGCCCTCCAGCGTGGCAAAGGAACGCAGGACAGTGTAGGCCAGCTTCCTGCGGGCTCGCCACACTCCAACCTGATCTGAGCTGAAAGCCAGACTCGTGCCATTGTTGATGTGCCTGAAGCTGTACAGGTCAGGTCTGCTCGCAAACTCTTCCCCTTGCTTGATGAGAGCCTGTCGTACTGTTTCAATGCCACTCAGCACCACCACAGGACGCATACCAATCTGGATCTGGAAGACATCACCGTAGCGCTTGCTCATGGCGGTGAGACTCAGGTAAGGTTTGCTGCCGACTTCCAACACATTCCCAATGATTGGCAGGGGCTTTGGACCAGGAAGGCGACGAAGGCCCGCAGGAATCTCAGTGCGGAAAAATTTGAGAATCAGGTAGACCAGACAGACTGTTGTTATAGCCACCAAACTCTCAGATACAGACACCGATCCAATTAACGGCAGTATCATTAGGGCCATGATGACAGCTCTTTTTTCAGCTTCTCTACTTTACCTGGAAATGAGATAGGAGGGGCATTACGGTATTGAAGAGCGATGTTGTGCAACATGCACCACAAAGTTTAGAGTAATTGAAGACGGTGTTTGTTCGGATTCTGCAGACTCGCATTCTGTACAAAAGCATGCTTTACAAGAGGCAGGCGATGCAAAGCAGCAAGCAATATAAAGTTTCTTGTCACTACCCAAAAATTCAATCTCATGATAAAACACGTATTAAAGCTGCAACTGCAAACACCAAATGCATGCATGCTTATTAACAGGTAGGCGATAATATATGTCTTACCTCAGTGAAGTATAAAAACTGGAACAATTCTTTGGACCTGGAAGAACTTTTCCAAATAGTATAAATCTCACGTAGAGAGTTATTGTCCAGCTCCTAAAACAGAGAATGACGACTTGCTTTATAGAGCGCTGAACAGTTTCATTGGCTGCAATTCGTGACGTAATCACACCCCCCCCCCCCCCCCCCCCCCCTCTCTCCCTCTCTCTCTCTAGCTCTAATTTAATTATTTGCTAGTGACGTGATTTCAAACTGATTTGAATCGATATTTTGTTAGAAATGCTCGTGCAATGTGATATAGATTAGATAGATTGGTGAATTTAAGAAGAAAAAAAACGGATTACTCTCGCGTGACAAAACGAAAACTTCAAAGTAAACATCAGGGGACTTTCCTTTTCGAAAAATATTGACCAACAAGTTAAACGTGCTTTTTTTTCTTTGCTTTCTTCTAAAATCTATTTCATTTAGTCCACGGGACTAAGATCAAAGACGCGCCTTCCCAGTCAGGTGCATGTCGTGACAACAGTTCGTGCGTGTACCTGTTCTGTTCCCCGCTGCAGTTAAACATTGACGAGTTGCGTGAGAGCTGAGTGATCCAGCCCTCACCCCCCCTTTGAAGAGGATGCTCGGAGGGGGGGGGTTAACCGCGCAGCCCTGCAGAGATAGATAAGTTCAATTCGTCTTTGTCCTCTTTTAAACCCTTCACACTCGCAGAGCATTTCCTAATCAGACATGCATCGAGAAACAGCACGGCTTTCACACCCTTTCATCTCCTATCACACGCTAACCTGACGTGAAATGCAAGACAAACATACTTGATTTTTTATTTTTATTTCACCAATTACAGAGAAAGAAATTACAAAAACAAAGAAGATTCCAAACTTCATGGACAACAAGCTGAACACGTTGGAATGTCAAGCAACGAAAGACACATATTTAGGAAGGAAAGACAACTTCAAACTCAAAATTAAAATACTTTTTTATGTGTTCCAGTATGTTTGTTCCTGTATGTGGGGGTTCTTGATGAGGGTCGAATATCAGCAACATGAAGACCAGTTAAATTACGTTAGCCATTTATTAATTCACACACAAAAAAAAATCAATTAATTCACAACTGTGTCTTTTAAAATTTGACATTCAACTCGTTTTGCATCATGCGTGCAGGTTCGAGTCTCTCCGTGTCAACTCTCCAGGGATTATTGCCGTGCGCCTTGGAACTGCGCCTCTGGCGCTGCAGGTTGCGTGAGAAGCGGAGCTGCCATTCAGAGGGGAGGGTCTCCTTCTGGACAATCCTAAATCTGCTCGGTCAAGTCACGCGAAGGCAGCAGCTTCTGGAAAGGAGACAAGGGTCTTAAATTTACAGAACAAAAGCGCAGGACGCGAGATCCCCCCCCCCCCCCCCCCCCCCTTGCTTGGGCACGAAAATACGCATATTCGTGCGATATGGCTTCTGTAACAATGATCTTGGGGCTTTGGAGTCATGCAATCTGTCAGTCAGGCTTCATTCCCTGGAGTCATGCAACACAGTGGGGCAGTTCCACAGGAAGAACCCACCAACTGGCAAAAGAGGTTTTAAGAACAGTAACTTACAGAACGACATGAAGTATAGTCACACTTTCTCTCTCCCTTAAAGAGCCTTAAACTCACGTTTATCTTATCTTATCCTATCTGTCTAATCTCTTCTCATCTCATCTCATTTTTATCTTGTCTTGCCTTATAACTGACGATCAATGACACAAGCACAGCAGCATTAAAGAACTCTGTTCAAATTAAATTAAATTAAATTAAATTAAATTAAAATTAAATCATGCGATGGGCACATCTGTTGTGAGACTGGTTTTACTCCAATGAAATGAAATACAATACATTTGATTCTATTCATATATGATCCTCACTTGGTTGATTTTTTATTTGTGCGTGATTATATAACTTGTTGAAGAAATCATCCCAAAGAAAAATAAGTCTCTCCATGTCTGCCTGGATATAGAGCCAGTTGCATTCTCAGAGAGTGCGCAGGCTGCAGGAGGGTGTGTCAAATGCCAATAGGTCACGGCCCTTATTGGTCCTCACATCACAAAAAACAATAATAAATAAATATTAAAGGGAGACAACTTCTCTTTTTTTTTTTTAGAAGTAAGGGAGCTAAAGGTGGTGGATATTAGCCCTTTGTAGGAGATTTGGAGGTAACCTTCTATGTCTTAAAAAGATTACATGCTACTATGGGGAAGTGAGAAGCAGTGCCGCTGTGGACGCTGTGTGCAGAGACCATGTTGCAGTGGTGGTTCATGTCAAGATGCACATGATGACACTGTGGTGTGTCCATCTCAAAGGAATAGGAGGCGTAGAACAGGAAAAATGCATTGCTCACGGCAATCACGCTTAAACAGGACATAAAAGCAGATGTAATGACTGTGAAGGTTGTTAGTTTCTACTCACGCAGAGGCTGTCACGCATCTACCTTCAGAACAGGTGTGTATCTCCATTTCACCGTGCGAGAGTCTCTCTTTGCATACCGCCGCTGTCAGGAGGTCGTTTGTACTCTGTGCAGGTATTCATGATTTAACATGACCTGAATGAATGAAAGCACCTCCATAGGGTTTCAGGAAGCTATACATCCTTTGCAAAACATGTTGATGAAAACAAGTTGCAACTTCCAATCCCCCCCCAAAATAAATAATTACTTATAGTTTGTTTCTGCATTTAATAAATCCAGTGCTCACTCTTTAGTTTTTGTAAAAACATGTGAAATCCAACAACTAAAGAACTTTTTGAATAAAGATGTATACTTACACCCATATTGAGTTTATGAACATCTTTGATCATGGTAACACCTTCACCCTGACAAAAAAAAAAAAAAAAAAAATTACCTACAAGGTTTGAAGGATGTTTTGTGATTACTGTTTTTATTTGTGTGTTTGTTGGTTTCAAAAAGCTGTGAATGTATTTGATTTTTTTTTTTGCAGGGTCTGATTTTGGAGCAAAGAAGAGTTGATTCCATTCTGAGGCGGAACAGATGCCCATTTTCCACTTTCTTTACAGATATAGGCAAATTATTATGAAAAACAAGAATATTCATTATGATATTCATGATCTCAATCAGATATATTAAGCCTGTGGCAGAGGTGTTATGGAAACCCAGGTTGCTTTGATGACGGCCTTCAGCTCATCTGCATTGAGGGATCTGGTGTCTCATCTTCCTCTTTACAATATCCCACAGATTCTTTTTGGGTTCAGGTCAAGCGAGTCAGCCAGCCAATCAAGCTCAGGGATTCCACGCTCAGCAAACCATCACTGACTGTGGACACTTCACACTGGACTACAAACAACTTGGATTCTGTGCCTCTACTATTTTTCCAGAATCTGAGACCTCGGAGCATATCTGACTTCTGCGTTGCAGGCAAGAATATAAAGCTGCAATATATTTTCACACACAATCTCATGCTCTTTTAAACTGTGTTTATTTTTTTCTAGTACGTGTGATCTCATTTGGAACATGTGATACAGTCAAAGTACTTAATTTGATAATTTAACAACACAGAACGTCTCTAACTATTGGGTAAGATGACTATATTCAGCACACCACTCTGACTGCTGAGTGAGACGCATATACACACTAAACTTGATTATATACTACATATACGTCAATGACAGTATTTAAGTATCGGTACTTGCAGTTTGTTTTTAACTCCTGTTTGAAATCTGCCTGGTTTTAGACTAAAATCCTGGAACTAAAACACTGACACTGTTTTAATTAAAAAGTGAGGAGCACTGTAACTAATACACATATATGTGTTGTATTTTTATCATTATATTGCAATAATTTGTGATTATTATTAATGGGGAGAATAGTTCATGTTGCACGGGAGTATAAAACACACTTGATGAAATATATAAATTTACCAACTTTCACATAGATACTCGTATATACACTGTGGTATTAGAATTCTTACTGTAATACGATCTAAGTATTCTTTCTGCAGTAATTACTTCTGTACTCGATGACACAATTAATAATCCAAATCGATGGTAAAGCAATCCAAACAGAAATTAAAAAGCAATTGACAATAAGGGTCTCAGTATTCAGATGACAGGACATGCAAACACAACAGAGTGTCTCTGCCTGTGTGTGCGTGTGCGTGTGTGTGTCTGTGTGAGTCGGGGGTTACCGGATCACCTTCCCTTCCTTACCAGGCGTGAATACCAGAATAGAAACTGAGTGAATGCTCCCCCCATCCGCAACCCCCCCTCCATCCTTATGCAAGACAGAAGCCTGTGTGCGTTCTGTTGCAATAACAATAGTTGCGTGCGGAAATATCTCGGTCATCCATCTTTCTGCCACCTCCCCTACTCCAGCGGATCACGAAGGTGTCATAACCGAAAGTAAATAGGCAGCTCATGAAGAGGAAACCTTTAGGATGCGTGCGTGTCTGAGAAGAGGCATGACCCGCACAAACAAAACAGATAGATAGATAGATAGATAGATAGATAGATAGATAGATAGATAGATAGATAGATAGATAGCTGCTAGATAGATAGATAGATAGATAGATAGATAGATAGATAGATAGATGATAGATAGATGATAGATAGATGATAGATAGATAGATAGATAGATAGCTGCTAGATAGATAGATAGATGATAGATAGCTGCTAGATAGATAGATAGATAGATGATAGATAGATAGATAGATGATAGATAGATAGATAGATGATAGATAGATAGATAGATAGACAGATAGATAGATAGATAGATAGATAGATAGATAGATAGATAGATAGATGATAGATAGATGATAGATAGATGATAGATAGATAGATAGATAGATAGCTGCTAGATAGATAGATAGATGATAGATAGCTGCTAGATAGATAGATAGATAGATGATAGATAGATAGATAGATGATAGATAGATAGATAGATAGATAGACAGATAGATAGATAGATAGATAGATAGACAGATAGATAGATAGATAGATAGATAGATAGATAGATAGATAGATAGATAGATAGATAGATAGATAGATAGCTGCTAGATAGATAGATAGATAGATAGATAGATAGATAGATAGATAGCTGCTAGATAGATAGATAGATAGATAGATAGATAGATAGATAGATAGATAGATAGATAGATAGATAGATAGATGATAAATAGATAGATAGATGATAGATAGATAGATAGATGGATACTCTGAACACAGCTCACATGCTCTTGGTTATGGCTCCACTGTGCATGTATGTTTGATTCTCTAGTTCTCTCATTAAACTAATGCTGAGACTGAAAGTTAGATGATGAAGCAAATAAATACAGCAAAGTAAATAGAGTTGTAAGGAGAATGTGACTCTAACGTCTGCCTTCTATTCACCAAATATTGATCAATGCAGCTTTAAAGATTTGCTTCAAATAAAAATAGTAGTTCTGCATAGAAAAACAGCAAAAATGCTAATCATGCTTGAAATGAAATTGTTTTACACCCCAGATGTTTAAAATAGTAGTGTTCAGTGATTCACTGTGTTCTCTGCCCTGATCAGTCTTATGTCACATTTATTGCGTCATTATTGTTACATTTATTCTCATAAGATAAATGTAACGGTTTTAACGTTTGTTCTAGTTTCTATGAGAACGCAAAACAAGTCATGCATGGCGGAAATTAACCTCTTCGGCGCCAACATACGTGCACGCGCATGCGCATCCACGTACATACGTTGCCCCGACTGCAACCTCTCTGCTGCTGCAAACCAACCGGCCGTCAGAAAGCCCGTCATGTGCGGGTAAATCCACAGAGAGTGATTTTCGCAAAGAGGACTCACTCTGATGCCTTTTGTGGGAACCACAAACTGAGGCATGCAGTCGAAGTAAGTTAGTTGCTGTGAATTGGCGGAATTGGGAAATTTATAATAATCAAATATGATTTGCTTCCTCCATTAGAATCAAGACGAGTTTGAAAAGAATCAGGTTTAATTATTTTGGAAGTAAGTTTTGCCACCTATAAGTAAACAACTTAACAAATACAAATGAGTATTCTAAAAAAAAAAAAAAAACAGGGAAAGATGTATTCTGCAAATTGTAATCCAACTTAAACATCTTTTTATTAGTATTATTGCATAGGCAGTAATAGTACTGTCTGCATAGTGACCTGTACATTACTGGAACCTTGTAACTGTAGCCTGAAGTGCTTTTTGTTCTAGGGCGCTGTAAGCCCTGATATGTCTATATCATAAGTGATGAACAGGCAAGAATATTCCTTATTGAAATGCAACATTTCCCCCCAAAAATACAACATATTTCTATCTATCTGAAGAACCATTTTCATACAGTCTATGCACCCACAAATAAAAACACTTCCATAGATATGATGAA
Organism: Brachionichthys hirsutus; assembly: GCF_040956055.1. Taxonomy (NCBI): domain Eukaryota; kingdom Metazoa; phylum Chordata; class Actinopteri; order Lophiiformes; family Brachionichthyidae; genus Brachionichthys; species Brachionichthys hirsutus. The sequence goes on along the minus strand of NW_027180585.1, from coordinate 60,988 downwards.
GTAAAAAGCTCGCTTGTAGTAGCATGTTTAAATTATTTACTCGACAACAACAGGTTGTAGGATATAACTGCAATATATTAGCTCAGGAAAATGCATGCGAGAGAGAGCGAGAACGAGACAGACAGACAAGAATCAATTGAGTGATTCCTCTCCAAATAGACGATCTACGGGTTAATCATCGTGCATTGCGTGCAGACTATGTTTGCCTGGACAGAGCCAAGGGTCGGGAGGTTGTGTACAGAAAGAGCTGAGGGAGGTGTTGGTCACCCTTTTCTAACTAAACGGTCATGGGACCTTTTTAACCGCACGCTAAGTTGTGTAAAATAGTAGGAGGTCGGAGAAATAAGTTGTCACATGCATCAGAGGCAAAAAGAGGTTATAATCACCAGGACTTGTTCATGTAGCTCAAACTTAATGTGCATAAAGATAAATTCAGTATATATATATATATATAGACCGGTTTTCCATTGTTGTAGTACTGCGCATGGATTATACATATACAATATAGCTACCATGCAGAAATTAGGAAACAAAACAAGAACGGGAAATAATGCAATAACAAAAATTAAAGCTTCTCAAAATACGGCAGCTTCAAAAAAATGACAAAATAAAACAGATTGTTTCGCAATCTGAAACGACTTGTATCAGGATGTTCTGATACCAACGACAACAGTAATTGTTTTCATAGGTGGTGGGCCAAAAAAATCAGGTTTAAACAGCAGCAAGAAATGTATCAACAGGACAATGTCTGCCTGGTTGTCCTCCGTGCGAGGCTACTCCATTGTAAAAAAAAAAAAAATGACAAAGAAAAGGAAATCATCTGTCAGACAGACAAAGGACAAATATTTTGTTACAGTACGTGGAGATTGATGAGACGGTTTGTGCACGCTCACCATTATTCACACTCTGATCCACAGAGGTGTTAACTCATGACTCACTGATGTCCCATTTAGTCTGCTTTCAGAATCCTGTGGATAAACGTTTAATCAATGCATGTCATCATCACAAATAAACATCATGGCCTCTTCCTCTGGTTCCTGATGGTGAATAATGGGGATGAGATGCTCTCTATCTTCAGCTTCACTGAATGGATTGAAATATCAACATTGAACTCCTTCTTCCTGCTTAACATTGATTCCTCAGGAAACTGTTTTCTGGTCAGGTGCTCTCGTCATACCATGTTGTTGATCATGTCATTTCCAACATCAGACCTGTTGCAGCAACAACAGGTCTGCTTGTTTATGGATAGTACAGCTTGTGCAGGATTCAACCTGGATTTTGATGTTTTGTTATGAGCCAACGTGTGAGGAGACATCTTATAAGGTCAATGACAAACCAGTCAGTTTCACCTTTATTATGTAATATTTAACCAGGAGACGTATTAAATTATAAAGAAAATAAGTCATTTTATTTAATTATGACAGTTGTAACAGGAAGATAGAGGAAAGCTGTATATATTTTTTCATGAATGGCAGTTTGGATCCATGAAGGCTGTTGAGCAAGTTTCTCTGCTCGATTCATATACTGTGGCTACATCGGATAAATCTTGCTTAACTGCTGTCAAGCTGTTGACACTTGAGATTCATCATAATGAGAGAAAAAAAATCTGGGATTGCTCCCACAATGCAGGTGTCTAAATGTTTTCCCCTGCAAATAGCCAGCACGGTGGGGAGAGAACTGAAAGGGACGAAAGGAAAACAAGTAATGTTCTCATCAGACATCAATGATCGGAAACCAACAGCCAACACGCCACCTGATAATGCATGATAATGGTTTCTAAACCCAACTTGTTTCAATGTTACACTTGGGAGTGTCGTTAAGCCCCAACTGCAAAACTATCAACTAAATCAACAGAATTGATCTTTACTGATTCACCAGCTTTTGGCCTGTATTAGCTGTGTATTATAGTACTTATTAATGTTTTACTGCTTACAAAAAAATCTATTTTATGAGACCACAGCTCAGTTTTTTCATGCATTGTGTCATTGTGACCCAGAGCCATTTCTACAGATTATATTCCGACTCAAAATCTAACTCAATGCGAAGGCAACAAAAACAAAAGACTCAATCTGCTCATTTGTGTGTGTGTTGAACAAATTGCTCGTCTTCCGCTCTGAAGACACTCTCTTGTTGAGGGGGCGAGTGTCAGAATGAAAAAACAGAATGACTGACAGGAGTGAATAATTCCCTTGCGTGAGGAAGCGCTGTTTATGCAGGTACATGTGTAGCACTGAGGCTATTGTGTGCCAAGCTTTATCTTCTTAATCAGTTCTCTTTGCCACCAGTTAATCATTTGTGCATGCCAGCTCAGACACACTGGATGTATTACGCTTAGTGGGAGAACTGAGGCTGGATGAGGACATCCTGGCTGATATTGCTGACTTAGCTACTGGACAGTGGTGTAAATTACTCAGTGTCATGCCTTCCTTTTCTACCAGCAGCAATGTTGTGAAGGAGTCCAACATCTGATCCCTCTGTGCCTCAAAATGCTCTTTTATGCAACACAGCAAGTGATAATCAGGCAGATAGAAGGAAGTGTATAGCCTTGTGTATGTGCAGTACAGGGAAGTGTGTGTGTATGTTTGCAAGCATGAAACGTGGATTGTTGTGTGCATAGTAACATTATTTGTGCACTTTCACAATTGTTGGTCTGTGATGTGACGTCTTGTGTGTTTTGCAGGCACAGTAATAGCATAATGGATAAGCAAAAACGCCGCCCTTCTGTGTACTTTCGCATGTATATATTATGCAATCCAGGCAGAAGCAGAAAAAAGTGCAGAAAGGAGCCAATAACTGACTGCTCCGCGCCGCCAGCATGTGTTGGGGCAGTGATCTAGTAGCTTGTTAGGTCCTCAGTATGAAGATGGCAATCATGACGCAGGAACGCTTTGTGAAAAGTCCTCACTCAAAGGAAGAGAGAGAGAGTTGGGGGAGTTTATTTGAGTCTTCTTGAGGCTTGGTGGGAGATTTTAACATATGACAGAGAAGAAACCCGAGCTCGTTCCCCTCCTAATTGGATTTACACCGGCCACATGGTGATCTGGATCATCATCAAAAGGTTCTAGATTGTTCTTGGTGTCTTTATACACCAACCATGAAAAGTAAAAGTGAATCAGAGTTTATGTGTATTTTTAACAGATGTTTGAATCCATAAATGGGCTTTATTGTTAAAATGTAATATTTTTTCCTGACCTCATCCTTTATGACTGTGATTTTTGGTGAGTAAATTGAATGCATATTTTAAAATATATTTTTTTCATTATAAGTAAATGGGAAAGTCCAGATATTTTTTTGCATCCAGACAGGTATCTTCGGATTTTTTTCATCAAGATCCATCCAGTAGTTTTTCCATAATTCTGCTAAATGCAATGAATACCCCTATTTTTGGAAAAGTCGCGACAGTATTCGCAGTCCGGATACGATCCGAATGAAATTTAGTGGTAGGATAGAAGTCCCCACCCTACATGACTGTGTGAAATTCCCAAAACATTGATCAATAATCAACCGAGATATTGAGGAACAAATTCTGAAGCCCTATTGCCTGGATCGTCAAATCAAACAGACAGACAAGCAAAGAAATCAATGTCGATAATTACATAACCTCTGCCTTAGGTAATTAGTGTGCACAAAAAATGGAACCACTCAATTTTGAAGGAGCAGCACGATGGCGGTCTACGGCACCAATCCAGTTGAGGACCTGTGCAAAGTCTGTATGCTCGCAACATGTTTGTGTGGGTTCCCTTTTGCTTCTCCAGCTTTCTCCCACCACATCGGTGATTCTCAATTGACTGCATGAATGTTAGAGTAAAAATGGTTAATATGATACTATGATACGTAGTTAAGAAGACATGAGCACCAGCCTCAGGAAATACACACTCACCCAATCAAAACAAGTGTTTCCTGTTTCAGTGGCACTGCATCCTTTTCCTTAATCCCTGTTGTTTGTCTAATAAGACTGAAAAGGTTAAGCAAATGTTTAATTATTACATCACGACCTACTGTATGATTATGTTCTCTCTGCGCAAGCAGATGAAAAGACTGACCAATATCATTACATGTGGCATGTTTCACCATTTAAATGTGTCTCCACTTCCTCTGTCAGGAAACAATACTACAACTCTAACCATTGCATAACAGCAATGACTCATCACATTCACCCACAGGGTGACCAATATTGCACAACAATTTGCGTTATAGTAGGATTTTTGTTTCTTCCTTATGGTTTTAATGGTTAATTCACACACAGAGAAAGTACAACTCCTGATATGTGATCTGCCCAAAGTCTATGCGAAGATGATGAAATAGTTTGAGAAGATGAGTACCGGTATGTAGTTTGTGATAATAAATCAAGCAAGATATTCGGTCATTTCATCATGAGGCTAAAATACATTTTCAAAACTGGCATTTCTGGTAATTGGAAAAAATGCAGGTTTAATGCACAATTACTTGCACATTGCATACCTGGAAGGTCAGTCTGCTTCTATTTTCTATTGTCCTATTCTGTAAAACACACTAGAAATAACTTACACATATGTAAATTGTACATATTTGAGAACATTGTATTTTTAATCAAGAGGGACAAATTTAGAAGGAATCGATGCAATCCCTTGATGCGGTCGGAATAATATCATTTATATATATTTTGTAATATATATATATTATATATATTGAGAGAGAATTTAGTTTTTGTTTCTGATTTTGATTATGTTATGATGTGTGCCTTAAGCCGTGGGCCTTCACACGATTTTATTATGTTCGCATAATGATAATAAAGTATCTTGAATCTATATAGGAACGCCGTCTTTTGTCTGTCATGGTTAAGAGAGAGAGAGAGTGAGAGAGAGAGAGAGAGAGAGAGAGAGAGAGAGAGAGAGCGAGAGAGATAACTACACTGGCAATGTTAATTACTGTCTCTGATCGTGGGAAAAGGATTCAGAACAGTCTGGTTTCAATGTGTTGATGTTCAAACAACAGAAGTAACCTGCATTCTTAAAACTACTGGTTGTCTGTCTTGATTCATTGTAATGCAAAATCAGGTGTCTGGTTACCTGCCAAAGTAAACAGCAGATGTTTGACAGTGTGCCCTCGATTTCAACTGATTCCACTGTTGATCTTAACTAGCTACAGCAAGATCCCCTGAAGTTGTTTTTAAAGGTGTTTTGTTTCTTTTTTGTAACATCAACCAATGCTATAAATGACATTTGAACTAACTTCTTTCATTATGCCAATAAAGTTATGTCTTCTTATTCCACAGACAGGTATTTATTTGCACAGGTTAAAGAAACAAAAACTCAAAACACAATAATCTAGGACATAATTTGTGTACTGCATGATTATTCGAGCTGAGAATTGATGTGCACAGAGTTGTTCATGTGATTGGGTCAGCCAAGTTTCATGCCAGGTATGAATGATCTAATGATTCCTATATTATAGATGCATGTTCATAGCCATAAATGGAGAATACTTTGGCTATTATGGCATTTTTTAAATATTCTAATTGGAATAATAGCATGTCAAATATCTACTAGTGTATCCAAAATCTATTGTTAGCCTACTGATTATGTTAGGATTTGGTTTAATTGTGTCTGAGTATACTCTATATTTGGTCTAATACTGCAATTTCTAATCACACAGTAATTCAAGTGTATGGTGTTGGGTGAGACACAAGTATTACTAAACTGGAATCATCCAGTGTATCTTGATTATGTGTATGTGCAAAAGACTTGGGAGATAATGAAGCTAGGTAAAGTCTGTAATCTGTAAAAGGATTCTTATGAAATACTCATGATTGTAAAATAAGATATACAAACCAGTGTGTATAATGTGGCCATTAATGAAATGGACTATAAAGATTTACATGAATGTGAAATCAAAAATTTTATCCATATGCCCCAGGAGCTTGTTTGCGCTTGAATTAAAGTGTGTAAATGTGAAATTCTGCCACTTTGAACTCCAACTAATTCAGCATGACTTTAGAACAATGAACTGAAATGACATCTAAATAGCACTTTTCTGTCAACATGATATTTTTGGTTAAGATATGTTGCAACAGTTGCAACAGTGTGAGAGTCTTTTCAGAATGCTATGCATGAGAATTTATGACAAATGGCCAAAATGAAGAGAGATATAAAAACAAAAAGCACAATAATGCATGTTGTCTCTAAATGTAATGGTAAAGATGTGACTGTTAGTTAAAGTACACAATGTGTGTAAACATAGACACCGAACAGAGGGGTTATGATGCAGTTCTGCAGCTATCCATGTTTCAGGGCCTTTAAGCAACAGGTTACACAATGAGCACATAAACACTCTTGAGGACACACCCATAGGCACAGGTGAATGAAAACGTTTTTGTGAATGACAGCAGCTGCCTGAAAACGAGTTCTCTGTCTGTCATTCAAGACTTATACTCAGGACACGCTGTTCTCTTTGGCAGGAAGACAACTTGTTTGGCCCATTGATGCATGCAATGAGGCACTAGTGTGCGGAACGTAAAGATGCATTTACGGTGACGCAGTTCCAAAGAGAATTGAATTGATATCTGTTAATGCCAAAGGCCAGGCGAGTTATTTCATTAGCAACATTTCCAGCATTTGACTCTGTTGCTGTTTTATGAACTATTTGCTTAATTTGCTTCCCTACGTCAAGCATTTTATAGATTTGACTGCTGGGGAATAGGTATTATGCTCTTGGGATGAATCCATCACACCCTTCCACTGATGTTGCCTTAAAACTATGATGTACAATAAATCACAAATCCAATTTAACTGTCTATCAATTATTTTTATAAGTGGAAAGTTTGTTGCTTTGCTCCTCACCTGGAGTAACTGTGTATCAGCTTCCCACAATCCATCATGTTTGCATTATATAATCTGCATTATGCATGAGTCCCAAAGGGGAAGTGTTCACAGCGGATCATAGGTTGGTAGCGTGTACATCCACACATACGTCCAAGAGACTGTCTTCTGTTTTGCATGACTGACTCTGCGCTGGAGGTCAAACTGCAAAGTATTCCAACCATTGTTGTACTTTTGTTTTTACCAGTCACCCAGTGGGCGACTTTTAGCCCAGGACGCCTGACCAAATAATGCCACAAGAAAAATTCCAGCATGTTTCAGCTGACCATTTCCATAGGAACAATTTTAGACCATTTTCAATCTCAAAGACGCTCGTCAGGGCAGAGCACGGCTCTGACCAGTGGAACATGCTTGAACTGAAAAAGGCAGATGTTTGGTAGAAACGGTCCAACAAGGAGTGGTGGTGCGCTTTATGAATACGGATTAAACAAAGTTAAGAAGCTTTACCTAAGTACCCAGATTGTTGTGCTTGCAGCTTTTTACCGGATTGTCAGGCTCACAAAGAAAACATTGTTTGATTTAATGCTGATTTGACTTAGAATGTAGAACGCTCAAGGAACACTGGACAAACAGAGATGGAAGGAATGCTGAATAGGAGATTGCACTGAGCTACGACTGCTGGTCAGCAGCCTGTATTTGCCACCATGACTTTGGCTCGCTATAATCTCAAAAGAGTTTACACAAAGTTTTTATTTTCTCAGAACTAAAATAATGGGAAATATAAGGTTAAATTACTTTGCCATCCATCCATTGCAGTAGCAAAAAAAATGAAGGACATTACAAACATCCCTCTCAGTGGCAACATTTACGGTACTAGTTCCTAAGTTCTCTTCCATCATCCTGGGAGCTGTGCTGTCTGGGGCGTTAGCGACTGGCAGGGTTTCCTAAAGAAAATTTGTCTTAGGGAATGCTGGAATAGGAGCGATTCACAGACCCAAATGGCTTGGCAACAGAGAAAGTAAGGTGTCAGGTGCAATTTTGTGAGGATGACAGGCAATTGAAGGGACATAGACATGCCAACTTCTGTCCTTTTAACAACAAATACTTGACATGTCAGCTAATTTTCTTTGCCATTTGCTGTTTGAGAATTGTCCCCATTTTCTTGTTACTTACATGATGAATAAATACCTAATGTAATACAGCAGAAAATAAATCAAGAGAAAAGTTTGACAGGCACGTATTATTCTTATTGCACCTGTAGATTCCAGAAGACACATTTGCTGTGATTGTTACTGAACCAAATCAAAACATCCACTTAGTATTTTTATTAGCCGGTCATGGGGAAAGCTGAGTTACATCTTTGGTTGTCTTCTCAGTCAACACATTTTGAAATACGTACCTAACATGTAACTACTATACAGACAACAGTTGAGATAGAGTGGGGATGTATTTCCATCCAATACGCAGTTTAATAATAATAATAATAATAATGAAATGAAACATTACATGAAACAATACTTAATTCTGTACCAGGCTCCCTCTCTCTCTATATATATATATAATCTATATTGTACTGTTTTGTTGTGCAAGCACATCATCAAAGTACTTTTAATGACATTTTAAACAGCATGAACTCACTTAAACAGTGTCTCAAGCAGGTGTCAAATCTGAGCAACTATAGGTCAAGCAAGAAATGAGAAATGTTACATAGAAAAACACAATTCTCCAAAAGTCAAGGTCCTTATCTTTGGGCTGAAAAATGAGTAAATGTGCCGTAATGTTGCTCTGCAGCTACTGCCACGCGGCTGCTGTATTAGCATTACCTTTATTATAGTGGGAGTCGCTTGGCAATCCTACTGGCATCTGCACATTTGCCAAGCTCTAATTAAATTACCAGTTTGTTTTCAAAAGCAGGCCACTTGAAAAATTACAATATCATAGATACCAGCATCACGCCAGAGAACTTTCAGTCCCCCTGGGCCAAAAACAATTTGAGATGCTTGTGCTGTGCATTTGTGTCTCTAAGTGTCTATGAATCCATTTCTCTGCAACAGTCTCTGTGAGTGCGTTAGTGTGCATGCATGAGCCTTAGAAATGAAATGAGTATTGTACTGGCATTACACAAACACAAGGGTAAAGCAGACTGCTCCAAGGAGATATTTTGCATTCATGAGTGCCATTGGTTGATTTAGTGGTCAGTCCGCATGCCATCACCTTTACCCACTTGTGGTTTGTCTCCGTTTTTCTCACAACAGCTGACTAGGAAGCAGACGGAAGAGATTAACTGTCATTGTAAAACCAAACAGCGTTGGCAAGAGATGTTGCAACTTGTATTTGTTTTGAAGGATGGGAACACTCTATGAACCCACGTCACTGCAGCAGGAGGATGCTGCAATTATGGGTTTGGCAGGGAAATGATTGGCAGGGTGTCATTGTGAGAGTTGATTTTCAAACATCACCGTGTTTATTGTGTCGACAAAACACGGCTGACATTGTGTAATAGGCTAAAAGATGTTGTGATGAATTCAATTGGAAACATAGTGTTATGACGAATGCATCAAATTGTGGTGTGTGTGTGTGTGTGTGTGTGTGTGTGTGTGTGTGTGTGTAAGAGACAAAGTAAAAATGCCATTAAAGTTCTGCGTGCAAAGGACTAATGAATGGCCTGTTTGAGGTTGCTTGTCCTAAACTTCAGTCGTACACCAATCACAAAGATGCCAGCATTTAGGCTCAATTAACTCAATGAGTAGCTTATAGCCAAAATCTGTAATACTGCAAACACTCCACTTGTGTGACAGCAAAGTTAATTTTATTTTGGGAACAACACTCATGAGTTGCATTGCAGAATCGCCAACAGAGCCATATAATCCATTACCAATATGTACAGATCCATCAGTGCCAGATTGACACAATTAGCACCAAATATTCACAGCAGTGGACAGCATTTTATTTGCATGCTAGCAAAAACATGTTATCTTACACAATATTCTGTATAATACTTTATTCACTCTGTTTTATGCTCTGCCAACTTCCAAGGGAAAATATCTAACTCTCCAAGACTCTTCGAAGCTGACAGGAGTCTGCTGTTCTGTGATCGACAAATTATTTTTGTATATTTACCAGTGTAATTTTAAAACATTCTGTCATTGATGTGGGAAATCATGAAGCTGCTTTAGCATTTGGTGGGCGTTTTTATTGAATCATCAACGCCCGCAGATACACAGATTTTCTCGCATGAGTACAGCACATGTCTTTCAGCCTTGGTGTAACAAATAGTCTGCTGCATATCTCATTTCACTCTTTTATGGTTTTAATGACATCATAAGACCACTTTAAGACAAAATTTGTATTTAGGCAGCACCTAGTAAACCAAGTTGAATTAATTTCGGCATACACTGGCTCACTTCAGGGGAGACAAACACTGGCACAGTTGTCAACAGTTGTTTATTGTGTTGAAAGCCCATTGTTGTGCATGATTCCATGTCCATGCAGTCATTTCTGTATTTTTTTGGCACGTACAGTGTCTGACTCACCACAGAGACATTGGGATTAATCTAAATGAAAATCCCTTTGTCCCATCCAGTTCAACTTTCACGCCTACTGGTAAAAGCTTGTCAGGGTTATAGCAAGTCATGCGGCACCATTGTGATGTAAGCGGAACCATATCTGACTGCCTAATAGTGCTTCAGGCCATTGATCTCCATTAATTGTGCTCCCTTTCTAGTGTGTCCCGATCTTCCCAAAAATATGAATCCCATCTATGACGATACCAGAATGTCGAGTAGATCTTGGAGGGTATCCGTCATCTTTCCCTGGGAGATCTCAGGAATTCACATAGTTGGCAGAACACCCTGATGAAAGTCTTGGCCTCTCTTGGCGCTTGCTTGTGGAAACATGTTTTTGTGTATAACATTCAACCTTGACAAAGTCATTTTTGTATCCCTCCATAGTATATACAGGCAACCATCGGCACTCCCAGTCCCAACTCACTGTGTGATGTAAACGTTTCCACACAGATATAAATGACTTCTTTAGAGTGTTCTTTTTTCCCCCTGCAACATCTTTCCCCGGAGCCCACATGTATTTTTAAAGTTAACTACAACTCTGACACCGTAAGGGGTTGGAGGTTTTATTTTCTGTGTTGATAATCACTGTGCATGTGTCTCTCATGCAAAGATAATCTAAATAGGCAGTTTCACGCGCACACACATACACATATGTGGATGCCTGTCCTCGAGAATCTGCATGCTCCTAAACATCAAATTAGAAAAAAAGACAAGCTGTGAAAGTGCCACAAGCCAGGTCAGAAGGTCGACAGAGATGACATTGCTGTCCTCACGCAACACAAGTCTTAAACCAGAGGGAACACTCTTTTTCATGAAAGAAAAGAGAGCTGCAGACTTGCTCATCCGGTTTTTCACACTCTTGGCTCTGCTGTCTGTATGCAAAAAGCTTGTAAATAGCAGAGGAAGCCAAGGTGGATGAGCTCAAGTGCCTCAGGCCTGGGGAGTTTACAGAGTGTGCTGCCATTAATTGCCCTCTCAGATTTTTCTATCCAAGTTTGTTCTAACAACACAAATGAAATGCAACTGTAATGTTGAATTTGAAGCCAAGTGGAAACTTTCAACTCCTCAAAACAAAACAAAAACTACGACATAATAGGCAAAGGTAAAGCTCGGTTTACTCTCGCAATAAAAACAATTATAACTTTAAACAACACAGACTCTCAAACATGCTACCAATGACAGTTTGCAGAAAACATTTCATAATAAATAATGTTATGTGGCTCTTCATTAAGGAATCAATCCTTCTGGAAGAGCTTCGTGCAATGGTTCTTAAAGACATTTCTTAATAACAGACCATACACAATGATCAAGGGACAGCTGGCATGCTTTTGACACAGATAATATCTCCATTGCTCATCAGAAACGCTCATATTCTCAGGCTGCTTAGCAGCGCTATTATGAACAGAGTGACAGAAGTCGGCCATCAATCGGAAGAGGGAGTGCCCAAGGACGGGAAGAGGAACAGGCTCCAGGGGAGTAAACTCGGGTGCTTAGCACTCAGCCTCAGGCACGGAGCTCAGATTTAAGAATGAGTTAGCGTGTCAAGATAGCATGTCTCGGAGCAGACCACACCTGCACCTGTCAGGTGTTCTAAGGCATGTCTGTGTTTCGTGCTGAAGTTCATATGTGCATGCATGGTTGCATGTTAAACCGTAAGACATGTCTCAATACGCAATGTGATTTATGTCTTCAACGTACCTGGAAACATCTAAATACTGTATTTAGCAAGAATTGCAGCCGCTTAACTTTTGTTGACACATTAAATATGGTTATATGCTGTATATGTTCACATCTAATTATCTCAATTACACACAAAACAACAGGGGCATCTTCCATCACATAAGTTGCTGCAAAATGTCACTAAGTTATTGCATATTAAGACAATTACTGAATTGCAGCAACATAAACCTTCACTTGAAATCCAGTTCACTAAAACTAATGGATTTTCTGTGCTTTGACTCTGCTTGTAATTTTGATTCATTGAACTTATCTATTCTGTAAGGCTCTGTAGAGCCGAGAATAACTGTGAGGATTATTGATGAACACATCACTATGCATGTATGTGACATTTGAAATTTGGAGATGTTCATTAGTGCAGTTGTAACGTCAACATTCACGCATGTTCCCGATACCAAAGAAAAGCTATATTTTATACAAGGGAGTCCAGTTCTCTCTGGGTGGGGACATTCGCAAAGAATATTCATTCTTTCTTGTATTTGCTAAAATAAGCCCACGTTATACTCCTTTCACAGTGAATAACTTGTGTTTTTCTTGTGTGCAGCTCTGGTGGCAGCGTTGCTCGGTGGCTTCTTCTCACGTGACTTGGCTTGATTTCATAGCAAGAATAAACAAGAAGTACAGAACCAGTTTGAAAGTGCATTTAGAGAAAACTGCATTATAAAAGTCCCTAGTATAGTTTTCAAAATGGGAGATTAGGATCTAGTATTTTATGTGTATAAAGGTGCCAGAATATTAAAGAACATGTGTGAAATGTATTAGTATTTTCACATTTTATTCTATTTACAGCAACAAACAAGTAACAAGAGACAAGTATTATCACAATGGTAACAATCATTTTCTTATTTATGGTGATTTGCATTTTGTTTTTTGGCAAATTTTTACGGCGGATGCCATTCCTGAAGCATTTATCCGGGCTTCACACCGGCATAAGGGAGAAACTGCCAATGCTAAGTTAGCTCCTGCTAACCGCACTGCCCGTACTACCCATATTTTCTTATATGGTCTTTTTTTTTTTTGCCTTATAAGATAACAAACAGCAGAGAATAACGGCGGTGACAGGCCGCCATGACGTATTGTATTTACATTTCCAAAAACACATCATGTACAAACATGCTTCCTTCACACGCACACCCCATTAACAGACACACACCTTGGCTATTTGCATACACCTTTTTCCACACATGTAAACACACAAACCAGTGCTGTTTGAAGGGACAGACCTGTCGTGCAAGCAGTGTATTTATGAATGGCCATATTGTGCCTGTAAGGAAATTCCCCTGATATGAGGAAACATCTTGGCAAGTTCTTTATCAGTTAAATCTTTATTCTCATCCAAAATCTACTTTGATTTCATCGAATAGAAACACAGCTTTCCTCACAGGACAACACTGTTGGTGTCACATGACAGTGGCTTTGATGAAAATTGCTTATCATTACTGGTCAGAGATAATGATTTCACAAAGATCATTAAACCATTTATAGTTTTGGAAAACCTGTCCGGTTGAAAGTCTATTGTCAGTGACGCGGTTACTGTCAGTCTATTGTCAGTGACGCCAATGGAAAATAATCTAATCGCAATTCCCTTTATCTATGTTGACAATTATAAATTACACTCTGTTAAACGTAAGCTATTAAAATGTTACACAATGCGATCTTTGCGACGCTGAAAATAGGACAGTCACATTACGATGGAGGTGACAGATCTCTGTTGAACTCGTCTCTGCTGCCCCCTACAGGCCGAGAGAAATGCTTCCAGTTGCATGACAAGCAGTGAAGGAAATGAGATCATCTCTTTCATTCTCCTGCCGTTCTCTCACTGTTTGACTTGATCCTGGTTATGCTTGGCAATGACTGTACTGTGAGGGGTGACCGCAGAGGCAGAGGTCATAGGCGGAGCTATTAGGTCACACGCACACGTACACACACACACACACACACATAACTATAAAGATTAGGAGTAAAAAATAACACCCAATCAATATATATATATATATATATACATATTGAATATCATATTGTACCCACACTCACCAGTTATACGTTCCTCAACTCTAAAGCACATAAAACATGCATTGAGCTATTTTCCCTTCATGCCCAGACAGGCCCTCTGTAACAGCGTGTGGTCTATCATTATCCCTCTGGCTGTTTATACCAAATCATTTGACCCTCAACCTCTGATGTTTACATCTTTCATAATGACGCTCTGACACGCTACAGTTCAGCATTAGGTGCCGAGAAGAATTAGCACAGCTATGCGACTACAACGTAAGATCGAGCACAATTTACTTATTTTCCATAACTTGCATGTTTTCGAAGTTGTAGTTCTGTGTAAACACTGGATTGGTATTCAAAAGCAATACAATGGTGAGGCCCGATGGTCAGGGGCTTAGCTTTAGTTTAACACCCTTCGCTGGTGCAGGTTTTATCCCATGCAGATTATTAATCACCATAAATAGAGTGGGGTTAGAAACATTGCCTTTAAACCTGAGCACTGGCAATAGTGATGAACACGCTATCTCTAGCACCAGTACCGGTAGTTGTTCAGGAGATGAGAGTTACTCAAAATCAGTCTGGGGAAATGTTGCTGCTTGGAAACAAGTTGTAAAAATAGCTCTGTCCAAAAACCAAAAATGTTTGGTTTACCTACAGAAGTGTGTCTGTGCCACTGTTCTCAGACTTTTTGTAAAAAAAATAAATAAAAGAAAACAAGCTGGTGCCAGATGCTAACCTACTGCTCTATTCTCAAATTAGGCTAATCATCAAAGCTAGTAATCATATTTCACAAAATGTCAGACTCCTTTAAGTGGCTAGTTTGTAGCTCCATCTCCTTTATTTTATTTATTTATGTACCGGTATTTGCAAAAACCACAACTGAACTCCATGTCACCTTCATGTACCGGTACTCATTTCACAAGTTACTTCATTGCAGACTTATAAGAGGACAGGAGGAGCACATCCCAGTTGACACTGGGCAACCTTGAATAGGTTATCAGTTCACCAAACCTGAAAGCCCCAGGACTGGATTAGAAGCCAGAACCTTTTTACTGTAAAACGATTGTGCTAAACACAGCACCCAAATGCCAGCGAAATATGAAATGTTTATTACTTGTTCACCAAATATAATCACAAATTGATAAGCCATGACCGAAGAAAGATCAATGGCAGCACCTTCACATTAAATCCTTTTCCAACAGCCTTTTTCTTGGTGTCCCTTGTTTCTCTAATCAAGAACATGTTCAGTCAACTTGTTTGATTATATATGGGTTATAAAATTGAGTCTAAACAGAGATGATCTGTTCTTCCATAATAACATGAATCTGTTTCTTCCTTTAATTTAAAATGCTTTTCTATAACCTCTTTGAGTAATATGTAAGACTGCATGTTATTAAGAAGATACCCATGGATACTACTGGTTTAATGTACCATCAAATGATTTGATGTCTAACATATGTGACACCAATCCTAGATTACATTTCGGTTATCATTGTAGCTGTAAATGTTTCTGCATCATATCCAAACATAGGTTATTTGATTTTTTTGTTTTTAATGCATCGGTTCTTATTGTTTCACTGCAGAGTGCGGACTTTAGGTTGGATCCAAGAGGCAGGTGCTGTAAATGGTGCGGGTCTTGAGTTTTTTTTACCACCGTCCTGCAGACAAATTGTCGTTGGCAGCAGAGCTTCCATGGACAGAATCACGGGAGATAAAGTTCGTCTTTTGAAATGGTTCAGCTCAGAGACTCAGACATGAAGGCAAACACTGGCTTTGTGTCCTGCACATTATATCCCTTGGTCACACCACAGCATTTGAAAGGCAGCCACACAGTGCTTGCAGTGGTGAAGATCTGTTTTTAGAATCCATTTGTCCCTCTGTTTTACTGTCTGTTCCAGTGTTAAGAGTGTAAACCAGATTCCTTGCAGAGTTCATCCCAGTTGCTGGGTTAGAAACGATTTACATGCTGGCATTTATACCACCAGCAAAAGAAGAAAAAAAAGAGTCTAGCATGGTGCTTGTTATGCTGGATTAAGTAATCAGTTACTGCAGGTGGGATGTCGAAGGTCAGGTATTGAGCATGAGATCCCCTTGACCAGAGCCCCACTCTACAAATTCTGTTTCCCCGTTGGAATAAGGCGGATTGTCCAAAGAGATGCCTCGACGCTCCCCAAACACCTTCTCCTGCAGTTCAATAATGTCGTTGCGGATGTCAGCCATCATTAGCAGGAGGAAGTCAAAGGAGCCGGGCGGTCCCTGGGAATAGAGGATATTTTTCACTGGGTGTTCTTCTGGGAGATGTGAATGTGATGCACAATAAATCTTTAAAGAAGAATGTAGTGCACTGACCATCGCACGCTAACATCTTATATAATATTATGGGCTTGCTTTTGAAAGAATAAAATGAGAAGCCCTGGCGACTTATTCAACGAAGGAAAAAGTTAAATAAGTATACGGTACAATAATTAAAACATTGTTTGATGACATATACTACTGTACGTAATGCATATACATTTACTATTTATTCTGTGTTTTGGGAACAAGTGAACTTACAGGTGGACCTCTGGGACCTGCAGCTCCTCTGTCTCCCTGTTGATGTGAACCAGACTTAAGTGAAAACTGCATCTTCACAATTTCTGAAATGCTCTATGCCATTTTGTAAGCAACAACTCGCAAGATTTACGCATGCATCATATACATTCATAATTAACATTGTTAGCAGTGTATAATATAATTAGTGACTGTGTTTTCCATAAGGAATAAATAAAAAATTAAAACATTAATTATTTCTATTTAGACCTTTTTGTTGTTGCCATGCCTTAATTGGATTTTGGTGGGCTCCTTTCTTTTAGTAATGGGTGCCTAAGGTGATGTAGACACTAGATGGCAACAGTGTAGCTTAAATATATATTGAATGCATTAAAGAGAGACAGTCAGAAGAATACAAATATGTCATATTGACCTTTAGGCCGTCTCTTCCTGGTGCTCCTGGAGGTCCCTGTATTGATGATTAAAGACATATTTCTCAGGAAAGAACTATACAGAACAGCAATGTTCATGCCATGACAAAAGGATGACATCCTGTTTTATCATTTCATGTTGGGTGGACACAGAATTGTTCTTGTTAGCACCATACGTGTGTTTTCATGTCTTCATGGCACATTGGATTATTAGAGACACTAAAGATGTGACATTTTGGAGTGATGAGAATACTCAGATGAGATAGATCCTGTGTTATATATATATTTTTTTGTCTTACCACCGGCCCTCTTCGCCCTCTTTTGATGTGCTTCAGGTCAGGTTCTGGTCCCATGGGTCCCATGTCTCCCCGTGGACCCCGAGGCCCAGGTGGACCCCTCTCTCCTGTGTCTCCACTCTTCCCTGGTTCTCCAGGGTGTCCTGGTGAAGACAGATGAATGCAAAAAATCAGAGCAATGATCTAAAATTGGGTAGTGATTATCAGTGACAAACACTTCACGTAAATGTATCTTCTTCATTTTTAGTTACTCAACCAGGAATTCAGACTGCATCATTCACAAACTCTTCCTGTGAACATATCTGCTTCTCAACTTACAGTCAGAGCAACATTACCTGGGACCCCAGGAGCTCCTGGAGGACCAGGTAAACCAGGAAGATTATCAGGACTTTTCCCTGCCCTCCCCAGAGATGGCTTGTCACTGCTGTTAGCCAGGCCAGATACCTACAAACACAGAGACGAAAGGCTGAACAGAGGACAATACAACAGTGATTCCTCACATGAGCCGTGTCTTTTGGATTTGTTTCTAGAGCATTTTAACTAAATATGAACATTAATTTTCCAGTGTGGTACATATTGAACATATGTCACACATGGCTGCAGAAAGTTTGATGTATGTAAAGTATATTTAAATACAACAAACATTACTATTCAATTCAGTTTCAAGTGGACTCCCAGATGACCTGTTACCTGGTTTGGTGACTGTGCGTTTCCCAGCTTTAGTTTCAGCTGCAGCAAACTGTTTTTCATGTTCATAAAATCTTGGCAGGTGAATGAGCATGTGCCAGAACTCATCAATGTGTCGGACTTCCCAGACGAACTCACTGCAACACAAAATATTTCTTTCTCTCTTTTATTTCTAGCATACATTTTCATCATGGGGACTAAACCCCTACCAGTGACATTTCTTGCACCATAGTGTACCATTTTAGTGCTACATGGTTAAATAAAACTCAGAGAGTGCATGTAGACCATGGAGAACTAAAGAGTCGAACATCCTCCCTGGAACTATACACTTACAGTTGTGCACAGGGATGCAGGAGCGCTGATCTGGTGCCGGTATGTAGCCACTGCGACAGCGACAATGGAAGCTGCCTGCTGTGTTCACACACTCTTGATCACATATGTTGTTTCCTGGGAGCTCACATTCATCAATGTCTGGATGTGATTAAAAGGAGAGAGAGAAAACATCAAGCCATTTTGCATAACAAATGTCAACGTTTTCTGTCCTGTAACAGCTTTACACTTTAAAACGGTAAGAAACACAATGAGTCTGTCGTGACTTCACTTTATTTGTGTCAGTATGTCAACAACTATCTCATTCTCCACATGGGTGAAAGTAGTTCTGCTTCAACGGGGCCCATGTTTGCCTCATTAGGACACAGGAGGGCGCCGTTTTCCATGTTAAGCTAAAGCCTGAGAAATACCCTACAACATTATCATCAAAAGATTCAAAAGGAATTTATTTACATGTGGACCCCTGGAGAAATGTGCCATGAGCGTTTGAAGTGTGTCGCACTGACCCAGACAGTAAGGCGATTTGTGGTTGCGGTGTCTTTCGCGGTCGAAGCGATAGCCGGGATAACATGTGCAGACAACTCGTCCAAAGTTATCAGTGCACTGCTGCTCGCAGGGTGACGCTTCACACACATCCACACCTACAGGGGCGGAGAGGACAAGGACCGAGCATCTTAGGCAGGACCAAAACGCTGCATCACACAGGACAGCTATTGATCTCCATTGTTATCTCCTTACACTTCAAAGTTCCACATTCACTATCGGGGAATGAAAAGATGAATTTCTGCTGTCAATGAAATTATTTTAATATAATGAATAATCCTTTAGATTCTGCCTGTGAGGCCGGACATTTATGTATTTTGGTTCATATTTCACATATCTTGAAAAATTGCTAAACTAGATGGGAAATAAGCACCAATAGTAAAAGAGTATTTTCTCAATTAACTGTCAAAATAATGTATTCCAAATTTTAGCGGTGGATGTTCACGGTTTCGTTAATCTGTGCATCCTCTTTAGACTTATCTTGTACCATTAGTTACTTGTACGGAACCTTGAGTGTCATACAAACCATTTGAAAGGTGTTATATTCATACGTTTGATTGATTTATTGACTGGCTGACATTGTGTGGATCAAGCTTACTTAACTCTATTGCTTTTAGGTATAATGAAGTTATTAGACTTAATTTTTCTCCCTTTTGATTATGAAAGCTTTTTATTGATTATACATGAACTACTTGATGAATTACCATGAAACTTGGTTGTCCTGCATTCAGTTTGTGAGCTCTGACCAGCTCTTTCTGGTCAGTGAAAGACTGCAAGATGGCTGAATCAGCAACTTTATCATGATCAGTTACGTGTCTTGGAAGTTTTGAAGTAGGTTTTAATTTAATTAATGGAACTCTTAGGTCTTGGCAGTGGTATGGTTTCTTTTTTTTTGATTGTTGAATGAAAGTGCAGCAGAATAATATTAGGAGTGTTGGCAGAATTCCATAGTGTTGCGTTCAAGCACCTCACACACTGTTACACTGTCGTGGCTCACAGGAATAACATTTGACATGACTTGTGCTTATTACTCAATTAAGTCAAAAGCTGTGCACACAATTAAACAGTGGTATATTCCAATTCAGATTTTGCACTGACAGGTGCAAGGATGAGGAATTGTATGCTTGCCATGCGTAAAATACAACCAATTGCATTGTGGGATTGTTAACTGAAAGGAGCCTGCAGTTGTGATTTTTTTTGTGGGTTTTTTTTGGAAACTGTAGAGTGTAGGTTTCATCAAAAAGATAATGTGCTGCATGTTATCTGATGCCAACACCCCAGTGTCTGCTGTGGAGAAGGCATCTTTTAGAAACGGAACCCACAAGGACCATATCTGAAACCATGCCTGCCACTAGGCCTGGTTATTATCTGATCTCTAAGCTCTTTAATTGTTTTCACACACTGACGCATCAGCTGCCAGAGGAACATGAAGGATCAGAGTCAATGAAGTTTAAGTGGCTTTTAGTGGCTGCAGCAAATCACGCTCATTCAATGGACTTAATGGCAAACAGTGTTGCTTTCTTTCTGTTGTTTGAACCACTGAATCTGAAATGGCTTTCTAACCATGTTTACTTCAAACTGAGCAGCCATTACACTGGTCCGCAGGTTTTGCACATCTATAATCTGCTGCTTTGGAGGAACTACATTACATATGGAGCATCCAAATCCGTTGTGAGACTTAAAGGACAGCGTGTATGGGTTGCCTACTTTCAGGTACGCACTGGCCCATCACGAACCTGAATCCGTCGCAGCATTTCCTCCTGGAAAGTACAAAAAGGTTACAGTTAGACATATAAGTTGCATCATGAAATAGGTTCCCGTAGCTTAGCATGAACAGGAAACACATAATTATGTGTTTGGGAGTGCAGACATTTGCTTTGATAGATTGCTTAATAAAAACACCATCATGAAGAATTAATGGTTTGCTTCTGTCTGCAAGATCTCTTGGAAGGCAAAGGAGGAAATCGCAAAGGTTCAGCAGACTGCTGCACTAATAAATCTACTGGCATTCACTTTGAAGACATTGTTGAAATCTTACTTCTAACAATTACCTGGCCTGGGATCATGCACAGTCATGCATGGATCTCAAAGCATAAATACACACCAGACAGGAAAGAAGCAAAGGACAGATTTGTAAATTGACAGACGAGATTTCTGCATACAACAATTCAGTAGTCGTCCTCGGGTCATTTCTGTATTGCAGACAGCGATAAGAATCTCTCAATGGTTTCAGGACATTTCTGTATCCTCTCCATGGTAAAAAAAAATCCATTGATAAATATGGAAAAGTAGCTGTTTAGGCACCATTTGTTGTGATTCGGGATATTGCTCCTTTTTGTTTCCTGACAAATATATACCAAATTATTTGCACATGCTGGATGCAGTGTTTTTGAAATAGTCTTGTTCAATTAATATTGGGAAACAGTTGTTCCCAAAATTAATTTACAGCATATGGCAATGACACCCATCCAGTCACGCCGTAACAATCCACCACATTACAGACGTTCCAGCTGGAAAAAGAAAATAAGAGGAAATGGCTCAGGAACTGGAGCAGCACAGCCACGCAACAAATATCACACACACATTTGAAGAAAAATAACGCTCAATTTTTTTCTTACAAATTGTATGCCGTTGCCTCATACACTTCCCCCATGACAACATGCTGCTTTGATTCTCTTCCAGCCTCCATGCAGCGTTACCCTTAATCACTTTGAGAACCCCTTCCTTCTCCTGAATGAAAAATAATCTATAAAACAGCAAGGCTGGCCTAAACTGATGAGATCCAGATGAGAGCAGCTTTAATCTGCAGCCTGGGAGTGTTGAGAGGAATGGATGAGGCCTGAAAGGACGAAATGGGGCGAATGCTGAGACTTGTCAGTCAGTAAGTCTGTCAGTGAGTCCGTCAGTGATCTAAACTGGTTTAATATGTTGCAGCCAACCAAAATGTTTACTTGATTTAAAGATTCCCATCAATCTGGCTCTGATTGGATGTTCCCTTTTTCAATGAGATCAGAGACTCTCAGGGTAACAAACAGTCCAGCTTTAATTAACAGGCCAGTTTAGTGTGACCATAATGTGCTTTAATTTAGTCAATGGTTACAAAAAGTGTACTTTTAACTCTGAAATAAATGAGGTAGTACTGCTCAACTGATAATAATCAAAGATTTTTCTTCTGTTCCATGACAAGCGATGCACCAATAGGATGTGTGTTTGTGTGTGTGTGTGTGCATGTCGGTACTTCTGATCCTTAAATGCACCTGCATTTGATCATCCCCTCCTCTCAAACAGCTGCTGCAGAATTTACACACCAGCCTTCAGATCATCTGTTCACCTGCATGAAGTGCCTCAAGGTCAAACCCCCAGCTCGCTGGTCTCCATGCACCGGGGAGTCACGGATCCAAATTGTACCAAAATTTAAAACATTTACTTTTTGGTTCTCATGATGGGCACATTCACATTTTAATATTTATAATTCATTCACATTATTAACTGCTTGTCTTGTTCAGGGTCACAGGGAACTGGAGCCTATCCCAGCTGACATTGGGCAGTAGGCCCTGGAAGAATCACCAGTTTATCACAGACTGTATGAAACATAAACAACCAATCACAGTCATATTCATGTTTATGGATAATTTAGAGCAGTAAACAACCTATATATTGCTTGTGAACCCGAAAAGAACCCACACATACATGGAGAGAACATACAAACTCCACAGAGAAAAGTCAGAGCTGAACACAGGACAGGACCACAGCACTACACATTGCACCACCATGCAGTCCCATTAATCATTTTTTAATTCAGTAATTGCTATTACTGATAGGTCTGTGACAGTCGAAGCAGGCCGTTATTCAAACCCTTACAGATTAATATAGATCTAAAGAAATTCAAATTAGGAAATTATTATAATTAAATCAACTAATCTTAGGCTAGACATCAGCACACCAAGTTCACCCGAGCTTGTTAAATAGTGTCTACCTACAGTGTGATGAATGGGTATCAGCCCATGTGACACTAGCTTGGTGACTAAAATGTGAAACAAGCCAAACACATAAGGAACTTATTCATCATACAAGGCTGAGTACTCTACGAGACAATGAAAACCAGTAGATGACAACTAGTGCCCATTCATGCTTTTCTTTAAGGATGCACACAGATAGATCGCTTACGGACATGGATGAAAAGAAGGAATACCAGAAATGTTTCAGGACAGTGTAACTATAATATACCGGTAAGCAAGGCCCATCAAATGTGTACAGAACACCCCCCAAAACAAAACTCAAACATCATCATGTCGCGTCTCACAGACCACTGCCCAGAATACTTTGCTTTTGCTGCTTTACATTTATCAGATATATGAACACATTCCCAGAGTCAGTTGATTTCACTACAATTTATGTTCCCATATGTCTAGTGCCTGTCCATCAGACACGCAGCAGGCTCCGCCGCCCTCCTTTGGGAGTCTGTGATGGACAAGATAGAGAGGCCCGGGTTGTCTCGACAACCAGATGAGGGTGGAGGAAGACGTGACCCGTGTGTTTTTGTTTTGGAAAGTGAAAGTATGTTAGCAGCCGGCCCAGTCAACATGACACCGCTTCTAAAACACATACAGCTACACTCTGTGGAATCTTGAGGCTCATGAGTGTAGGAGCTTGTCTGGTGGGAGTGTATTTCTTTGAGTGGAGTTATTTTGGCAAGAAAATCAAAAGCAAGTAGCAGCTTGGAGTAAAAGAAAATTCAGTAACCTTCCCTTCAAAACCCAGAACTGTGTGTGTTCCTGTCTTTGAGAATGCGCTGTGTGAGGGCTGACATGCCATCCAATAATTTGGTACAGCCTTTTATTGTCAGTCAAATAGCGAGGCATTTGCCCTGCATCCAGTTTGCGATGTCAATTTATATTCAGGTCATTTTGTTGTGTACTGGTATCAAGGCACATTCCACTGGTTCATTAGTTGTTGACAGAATTTGACCATCTAATGTTGAACATCAGTCCATGAAACTCCTTTTCATCTTTATTTCATTCAAAGGAATATTTTAGTTTTTTCTCAACTTGCTGAGGCTAGAAGGATTATTCAAAGCCTTTAACAGCCGGTTTTAGAAAACATCACCAAAGAAGACAGCTCTATTTTTTTCTTTAAATTTCTTCACAGATTTCTTCAATATCGGTCAGGACAAAAATAAGTCCTCAAGACCTGGCAGGGACCCGATTTCTTGTCGTTCTTCAGCGAAACGGAATAATAAACATCCCTTCATAAAGGATTTATCCAATGGATGATACTTTCGGTAGCTGCATTATGAATACCGCTCATATTACGGTGTTGTTCTACTACACATATGGTCGTGTTTTTACACATAAAGAAAATTATTAGCGGCTCCAGTATCCTTCTCTTCGTATGTCCTTTGAAATAAATGGCATCTCCTTTGTATCACCTCAGAGTACATTTTGGCTGCTCTGTGGGGACTAAGATGGGAGAGAAAATGCCACATGTAAGAAATGAGGGAGGAAGACAGGAGGAGGAAGGTTAAAAGACAGGAATGAAGGTTGTCTTTAGCTTAGTTTCCCTCTTGGGACTCTAGTAGAGGAACACAGGAAGAGGAGCTCGGTGGAAGTCAATGGCCTCTTGACACACCAGGACAGGATGCATGTGTGTGCGTGCGTCTTGTCAATCTGATGGATGCTTCTCACTGATGTGGTTAATACATGTTAAATTGCAGCATGTTGGATTCATCATCTACGCTGTAATTGATTTATTTGCTCAGCAGCTCTCACAATCACGAGCAGTTCAAAAACTTGGCAGGTCCAAACACATTAGGGTGAAGAGAGCAACAATAAAATGTGTTTTTGGTGGGCTGTCAGATTTTACATATATTCTGTTGGGAGTCACTATTGTTCAACTTCACTTACTTGATCACATTGTTGTTGTTGTTGTTGCTGCTGCTCTAATTGGAGAGATTGTTTTTGTGAAGCGAGTTGTGTGAATGGAATTCCAGTAGCTTGGAAACTTGTTTGAAGATGAAAAATCCCACAACAGCAAAAAAACCATGTCCCTTTAAATTAAGCAAAATCAGCTTTAACCAAAGGTGTGAAGGTGTTGCACACGCCTGCCTGTACCGGCCTTTTTGTATATAATTACATGTGTACACATTTAAAACTCATCTGAGTACACATATGTGAAGGTGTTAGTGTGGCGAACGTGGTCACCTCCTCTCAGTTTATTTGCTCTGCCGAGCACACTTCCAGCAGCATGGTCTCAGGGGAGCCATCAGGACTCTGGCCAAACAGAGGAAGCTTTGACTGGTAGCACAGGAGGTCTGATCCGCTTCCACCAGAGTAAGGCTTTCACTCCTCTTCCTCTCTATGCCTCGCCACATCTTTCCATCATTTCTCCGACCACTTTCCATTTTCACCCCCTCTTTTTAAGCGTTTTTTGCTCTAGTTACACCATTGTCATTTCAGCATCACAGTAATATTTTTGGTGCAACCAAACACACAATTTAACTGTTGTTACATCATAAAATATTAAATGAAAAGCTGTGACTTAAGTATGGATGAAGAGTCAGGTGGTTTTAATTTAGCTTAGCAAAAAGTGGAGCAAGGGAGAAACAGGTAGCCTGGTTCTGCACAGATAGATAATCAATAGGGAAACTGTTTGGCTGCTCCCATCATACAATCCTGCAACCTGGCCCGGTGAGCCATCCCTCCTGGATGACCCAACTCCAATCACTTGGCTTCTAGCGAGGAACACCCAGAATTGTAATCTGAGGTTACAAAATTACTATTGTATATAAAGCTCGTCAAAAACGCTGAACAGGATGGTATGGATTCAAAATGCAGAGACACAGACTGACTGTAGAGCAACAGAAGGGTTTAATAAAATAAGTACACAGAAAACAGTCCACACTAGCAAAGGTATCCAAATCGTTAGGCAAAAGGCAGGTCAAAATATCATGCAAAGGTTCCGAGGCTACGACTATGGCGTGAGAAAAAGGCTGGAACGTGACTGTGCAGCTCAATGAACTGGCAGAGAACTGAAGACAGAGGGAGGGATAAGAAGGCAGGGTGACGAAGGGAATGAAGAGCAGGTGTGACGAGAGGGAAAGAGGTCAGACAGAGAACACAGGAAATAATGCAACACATAGGGCATGGAAGCAAAAAATAATACAAGAAAAAACACAAACATGGCAGCTCTTCCTCTTGGAGAATAGCAAATATCTTAGAGAGGTCCCCATGACAACCACTTTCTTACAAACAACCATTTATGCTTCCACGCCTGTACAGTCTGACAAGCTTGATGACAAAGCATCAGGATGACACATGTAGTCACTGCAAGCAAGAACAGCTCATACTATTGCATGATTCTCCCCAGCAATACAAACTGCTGCATGTTGCTATTGATGAATATATTAAAAAAGCAAAAATGCATGTTTTAGTTACCTTTAAGGAGTGATTTGTCACCTTTTATCATGTGCTAAACTATGCCAACGGTGTCACATTCTTGCGGGTCACGGGTCTGCTGGAGCCTATCCCTGCTGGCTACGGGCGAGAGGCAGGGTACTCCCTGGACATGACGCCAGCTCATTGTTGGGCCCTAACAGTCTCCAAATGACACAAAATATGCTCAGTACATGTAATGAATGGTTATGGATGGATGGATAGTCCCCCTCAGCAAGACTGATGTGAATAACGGTCTTCCAGAGTAATCAGAACACAAACAGCTAAACGCATAACTTTTTGTCAAGTATTTTACAGATAGTGCTTTAAGTCATGTGATGGATGAAATGTCTTAAGTTTAAAATACTTTGACTCACTGAGCCTCTGATACCAGAACAATTCATATTGCGTTATCTGCATTTACCAAACCAACAACTTTCCATTATCATTCACCGTAAAATTATTTGACATGAAAATAAAGGGATGAAAACAAATCTATTGAGGAATGTCGGTAAAAAAGGAGCGTTTTTAGCATTTCCTTTGGAAGAAAGCTCAAAATGTTTTCATATGTGTAAAGGATGATTAAACACCCTTTATCTAAATGTATTGTGCAAGACGATAGTGATCGATGGACTGATCGCAATCAAAGTGGGATGAGTAAGGGTCAAGATAACAGAGAGCGAGAGCAACTAAGGAGTGATGTCAATGACAAATATTTTATAGTCATGTATCTGTTTGAGTTTTCATGCCAGACAGGATATCTGTTTTATTTAAATGATTAACTTTTAGTAAAAATCCTCTTGAAGACTGGAACTGGATTTCAAAAGGACACTGAAGAAGCCCTTTGAACGAAAGGAGAAATGTCTTCACATCCTAAACAGTAGGACAGTAAACAGCTGTTTCAGATTCAAACTTCAAGGATGAAGGTTCCACGACCTGAAAGAAGGAATCTACACCAACATATGAATCGCCTTGATGTGAAAGAGATTTAGAATTAATTGCAGTTGCAACTTTCTGGTTGTAAACCTCCACAACTCTTCAAACTGTGTACACAAATCCATGCTTAACACCCGACATGAACATGAACACTGTCGGGTATTGACAATGACACCTCAGCCATAAAAAGGGCTAAAAAAGAGCTAATCTAGAACAGATCGCACACAAAACTGAGGAAAAATAACAGCCGTTGTGTTTGTCCAGAGGGCCCTTCAGGTGTATGCTAATCAGAAAAAGATGGAAGATGATGACTGAGGTTTTTTGGGAGGTCTGCCTCTGGTCTGTAATGCAATGAAGACAATTATGCCTCCATTAAACGCAGGACGCATAACTCAAAGGCATCATTAAATATCGTCCAAGAAAATGAAGACAGAGGACAGTATTAAGCGTCTCTCAGTGTAGTTAAACAGCAAAACACAAAGCAGCGAACTATCACTGAAATAATCTTGTATTAACTCCAAGTGTACCCTTCCCACAAATTGACTTTGCGAGAAACGAGTGTTTGTCTGCCCCTGTGGACCTTGGGATGCAGCGAAAGCAATCCGTTTGTGGAGTGGGATCGCTCTGAACGTGTTGCCCTCATGTGAGATTCCCCCATTTGTTTCCACTTGGTGAAAGCAGCTATTCTAGCATTTCAATGTTTTGAGATCATGAGCAAAAGGACAGAACATACCTCATCCACTGTATAAACGACTGAACTCAGAACCTGATGCTAGACAGTGGATTGCTGCAAGAATATAATCCCAGAACAATAAAATGCAATATGTTCGTACAATGTCTGCACAAATGCATCTTAGAATGCATAAAAATCTGCTCAGAAATGTACAGTCAGAAAGGCTGATCTCATTGATGTACACCTGTGCACTCACGCAAACACACACACACAGGAGTATCAAATGTGTAAGATTCAATCCAGACATCGAATATAACAATGTACACATGTACAGAAATATTCATGTACTTCTTCTCACTAACACACAATACACACACTGATGCAGCCATCTGGTCCTTGTTACAGACCAAAATCAAATCATCTTCTATTATTGAGAGATTCTCTGCTGTTTGACCTCCCAGGCATCAAGACCCAAACTCCCTGTCTCAGTTTCTTGCTTGTTCCTTTTTATATTGATCCCATCACTGCAGGGCAAACCACTTGGGATCAATATTATTATTGAGCAATGGACATATGGACCAGGATAACTTTTTTTTTTTAGAACACATGAGAAAAATCCAGATGCAATTTAGAATTTTCAGTGAATTGGTAAAACTGGAACATCACTGTAGTGTGACAATGGTTGATTTTTTATTTGATTTTTTATTATTTTTTACAGCAGCAATAAAATAATAGATTCTGGAGGGGACGTCTCCAACGTGGCCAACTGTGTTTTCCTGATATGCCTGGATACATTTCCAAAGTATTAGAGTGAAGCATTATCTTACCTCTCAATCATCACTAGAAATGAAATGCAGTACCTGCAGAGATGTTTCATCTGTCTGCGTTTTCTTCATATATAACATTGTAATCATTTATTGCTGTGTTGGAGGAGCTTTTGGGCCTCAGCATTTGGGTAGTGGGCTTGTAGCTAAGTGTGTGAGGTTAGATAATAGACTAAAATGTACCTACCAGGATACATTGGTCATCAGAGCCACCGCTGCCCTCTGCTCCATCTGTGTCATGGATGTATAAAGAGCAAACTTTCTGATGCACTGCTTTGCTATTGCCAATACCGATCACTCTCTTCACTCACTGTCAACTTTGTTCGACTGCTCTCTCAAGCGGAAAAAGCAAACAATAAAGGATTCCGTTAAAGTCTAAATGATTTGTACTCGCGCCCTGTGATGATTCAGATTCGCTCCAAATTTAAGGAGTTACTTAGACCATGCTACACCCTTCCACCAAGTTTCATTAAACTCATGCCAGTCTTCCCTTAATCACAAGGACAGACAAAAAAAAGGAACACATTGGACTGAAAACACAGCTTCCCCAGAGGAGATAATAATAGCTTGTTTTATGGCTTGTAAGAGGGGGACCTCTGACTGCACATCCCAGCAGGCCATGAAAATCCAACCCACATTATATAGCATGAGCCACACATATACACACACAGACAAGAGCGCATGTGGACATGCATATACACTCACACACACACATACACATGCCTGCTTTTCATCACCTGCTACAGACATCAGCCCTCTGCCTTACCGCCAGATACAGATGAATAGCACTTCAGTGATGTGATACATTCTGCCCGTTGCTCTCTCCACATCTGTCTCCCAGTTAACATTTTGCAGTCCATTTCTTGAAATGGACTGCATTTTCAGAAATATCGGTTAACCAGTGTGATAAAAAAAAACTTTGTGATCCCCTCCAAAAACATATTAAAGTAGACATACAATTCTCTCATGTCTGTCTGATGTATTATTTGCTAAATGAAAGTAGAATTGCCATTTTCAAATCCTTAAAATGGTATATCTGAATGTGAAATAGTGAAACTTTAAACAACCCGATAGTATTACACAGTGTTCAAACATTCAACTGTCGAGATTTTCTTTTAAACATATTGATATGATATTATCTCAAGGTAAGAAAGGGAAAGGTTCTAAAATGAAATGGTGGCTGGTGGAATATTACGTCCATGCTTGCTTACTAGGAGACCTCGGCTGTGTTTGTATCTCATATATGTTCTAATGTGAATTTAATTGTATTACTTTTTTATACTTTATTTTCTATAGCCTATTATACCTTTAAAATCTCCCTCAGCACAACGATACCAGTTTGTGTTTGGCGTGTCCTGCAACCTTCCTTCATTTCACACTCAACTTTTGGGACTATGCCATCAGTGCAGTACTGCCTTTTGGCATACTTCGAAGCGTGGACACATCTAATCACAGAAACTGACCATTGCGATTTGGGAAAGAGCCTGCGTGTTTCCTCATTTCCTCTTAAGTCACTGATCCTGTCATCGCACGTTCCAGCCTCTCGTTCCCTGTGTTTCAATATTTTCTGTGAGTTCACTCATATATATATATATATATTTTTTTTGTCTGCCTGACTTTTCGACTGTTTTCACATTTGGATTATTCCCTCTGAATGTTGGATCACTCGTGCACTGACCCTGTCTGCCTGATGGCCTGCCGTCCCAGTACAGACATTGTTTGACAGTGTATGTTGATTGTTGGATTTATTCAGATCAAATCCCTGGAATAAAACTACTTTGCCTTGTGCCTACAATTTGGTTCTCCCTATGAATTGCTGAGGAGACAACTACTCCTAAAAAAGGTAATCATAACAGCAACAGCAGTAACAAATGGTGCATGAAATTACAATACAAATATGTTTGTAGTCTGTTAAAACATCTTGAGAAAGCAAACATTCCTGGTACACAATTACTCTTCCATAGAATGGGCTGGAACAATGTCAATCTGAACTAGGAACAAACACATCAGTCAATCATTCTGAAAATGAACCACCATTTTATAACAACTAGACATCTGGCACTGCAGGCACTTTTGAAGTATCATTGCAGGAAAATTAAGGGTAAAAAAGTACAATTAATTCAATAAAGAAATGTCTTGTCTCGCTCTCTCTCCACCTTTTATAGATTATTACTTGTGCTCTCTCTCCCGTCTGTCAGGACAATCTTCCATGGTGAGTTTAGGCATGGTGGGAGAGGATAAACCCCTCCTCCCACTACATCAAACTATTCACATGCCAGCTAGTTAGGCAGCATACGAGTACAGCAGATGTTCTGTATTTCATGCTATCTGTGACAATGTCTGTGCAGTGTCTTGTCCAAAGAGAGGAAAAACAGTGTGTCACAGAATGAGTGAGATGGAAATGAAAAGGAAAAAGAGCTGCAAAAGGAAGGAGAGAGCAACCCCTTTGGAAGAACAGCAAAAGCAACAGTAATGACTGCAAAAAGACAAGAAAGGAAAGAATCTGATATGGAATAGCCTCCATGAGGGAGCAAGAAGCGAATGCAATGCCAATGTCTACATCTGGTCTCCTACTACAGGTCTGACTCACCGATGCCGAGCGTCTATCCTTGTCCTCATCTAAGTGGGATGACAACTACAACACAGAGAAAAAAACCACTCAGCTGCACCTCGCCCGACTCTGATTTCCCATTCTGACTCTTTTAAAATACCTGAACGTGGTGTTTTCAGTCACATCCCACACTGACGTGAGACCTCCGGCTGCCAGGGAGCAGCTTTATTTTATTTGGATGAAAAAAATATGTCTTCTTCCAAAGCCGCTTCAGCCTCCATCAATACACTTTGTTTTCTTTTGCCACCTTTTTATGGCTTTCCCTGCTGTACAACGTTTCTCAGATTTAAAATAATAATAATTATTATTCCTCTGCCAAGAGCTCCTGTGTGTTTAAAGAAAATAATATTTTAAGATTATTAATAGACTTAGTCTGCATACAGAAATTAATGAAACTCAAAGATATTAATAGATTTTATTCAGACAAGTGTTTCGTTCATGCTTCTTTTGTTGTTATTGTGCTTTAAGATGATTCCTACACAGGATATAGAAATATAAGAGCTAAGTAGATAGCTCTTATATAGATAGAAAGCATGACTATTTAAATTTTAGGGATGGGGGAGAACAGGAAAATGGTTGTTGTGGCTTTTCTGCTTGACATGACATGAAAAAAAAGAAAAGAAAAAAGCGCGTCGGCCTGTTTGATGCCACTTGCTGTTTTTATTTTATGTTTCTTATGCTGTGCTTCTGCATTCACACTCA
This sequence comes from Brachionichthys hirsutus, assembly GCF_040956055.1. Taxonomy (NCBI): domain Eukaryota; kingdom Metazoa; phylum Chordata; class Actinopteri; order Lophiiformes; family Brachionichthyidae; genus Brachionichthys; species Brachionichthys hirsutus. The sequence goes on along the minus strand of NW_027180585.1, from coordinate 28,901 downwards.
GACAACTTATTTGCTTAGTGGCAGGTAATTACTACTAATACTGAGGTTTCACAAGGATGCTTACGCGTGTGTGCGTGGGTGTGTGTGTGTATGTGGGGGAGGTAAGCAGCTTTTAAAGAATGTCCAAAGACCCTGTAGGAGTTGAGGTGAGAGCTCTAAATCCAGACGGAAACAAAAGAGATGAGAGGGGGCATAAGACTGTGATACGCTGCTTCATCTTAAACCTGTGCATTGAAGGTGTTCACTCACTCGTGTGTTCCGTTCAAAGTCCAGCAAACAGGCTGTTGGCTGGTTCTCAGGCAGCAGCTAACAGTGTGTTAGTCAATCAGTCAATTGGTTTGTCTGTGACACATTCAGTCATCAGGATATCGATCACTCTGTAAACAGAAGCTTTGAACTGCTGAAACCTTAAACATCCTCCCGTCTCAGAGGGACTAGGACACCACAGATGATTCCTCCCCCCCCGTGGCCTCGTACTAACTCCCATCTGTGGCTGCCATGTTCCAGAGAGACAGTTAACAGCACAGACAAAATCAATTGTTTCCCGACATATCGAATCCTTTATTTTTTTAAGAAAAATTCAGACGTGATCATTTTTGACAACATCAAGAATAGAATCATTTTCTCAGACTGACTTTAGCACCGAGCTCTGACGCTCGTCAAAGTTCTGAAAATACGCAGCATGGCATTTGCATTTCACTTGACATGACCCCAACCCAAGCTTAAATACTCCGGCTACTATACAGGGGGCCTGCTTTCTGTCTCTCCAGACCACAACAGAGAATAAGGGAACGACAAGAGAGGAGCCATAGACTGGAGTGGAGATGAAGTCCAGGCCATGATTCGGCTCTCATTAATGACCACTTAAAATGTTTGTGGGTGACATTCAGGGCAACTTTGGGGGTTTGTGCCAGAACTTTGTGTATGTGGGTAATCTACACCCCATTCAGAACACATGTTAACATGATTTAACATTCCCCATGCATGTTAATAAGACCTAACACCTCTTCCTTTTTTGGAGCAAACAACAAAAACCAGCAAGAAACACACTGAACGTCTTTTGACAGGATGAACCAATTATCCTTCAAACATGTTCCTTAGCATGACCTTCAAAACCTCAAAGCCACTTTCCCAGAACACTGGGACAGGCCTTCATGTCTGACACCTGATTAGATGAGCAGGATTTTCTTGACTGTGGCATTAGACAAATTATGTTTAAAGACAACAAATAGTTGACCTTCAATTAAAGCCTTTAAAAGAATTATACAGATTCCATGAGACACAAAGCAAAATCCAAATCCATTCTCACACACACTGTAGTTAATTAAAACAACCAAGTCTCTACTAGAAAGTTCGATAACTGAAAGGTAATTAAACCAAACCAATTTGGTTTGGACTGGCTTGAAGAGCAGACATAGCTATTCCAATATTATGAAGTTAAAATATTTTTTGTTTGGTGGTGCTCGTTAGGAATGAAACAGTCGCTGGAGAAGTTTCGACTAAGAAGAAATCTGTCCTGCAATGATTCTGCTTAAATAGTCGTATGCTGTGCCATTTCTTATAGCAATGCTTCTTCTCTGGAAAACTATTCTTACAATTTGACAATTTGCAGCATTGCATATCGTCTGCAGGGATTGGAAAACAGTTTTGCAAATATACCATGATTCGTTAATTTAGAGTTAATTCCTGATGGGATTTAATTTCTAAAGCACATACAGCCAAATCATAAAAAATAATTCAAGGAAGAAACAAAAAACAAAAACAATTTGGATTGAAAATAACTTAAATATCAATGATTTTTAGCACATATATGTTTAAAGCATGGAAAACACGGGAATAAGCTTGTTCAAATTGTATTTTGGCAGCAGGGAGATGAAACGGAATGCAGCTACGTTGTATTTGATGTGGACTTAATCCATACAAGACGCTAGCCAGTTGTAATGAGGCCTCTCTTACAGTCAGCACGCAATAGCAACTTCACGGAGACAGACCCTGCATGACTAGTATAATGAGTCAAGGCAGGAAACGTTGTGGTTGAACACTAAACCTAACATTATGAGAACCTGCCATGTCTCTGACCAGCTGAACCCTTTCGTCCTTTAGGCAGGAGACGCAAACCTTCCGACTGTGTCTCGTCATGCTGTAAAGATGTAGTTTGGTTGTGCACAATATTTTTTTGGGATACTCTTATGTCTGGAAAGGAAGTGATGGAGTTTATTTGAAGGCAAAAATGTGTGTAAGGGGCCAGCAGTAATGCTATCAGAGACCCCCGCAAAGAAGGTTCAGAGGCAAACACTCAGTCCAAATGTTTGACTCGTCCTGGAATCGAGAAGCATTCCTCCTTTTCTCCCTGTTTTTATTGTTATTAATTCTCAAATACAGCTTTGGCTGGACTGTTTATCAAACATCTGCTCCACGGATTGTTTTTTTGTACTTTTCATTATGAATTCATAGTAAATACTGGCAGCAGCTTCACCTGCAAAGTACTGAGCTGTTTACAGTTCATTGTATTTTATTCAATGATTCCACTTTGAAATAAATATGCAGTTCATTTTTGCACACATAATAGTAACATTTCGAAAATTTTTGTCAATGAATTGAAAAAAGAAACATTTGAATAATGATTTAAAAACAACGCGTGACGCAGTTAGAGAGCGGGTTGCTGCCAATGACTTGCTAATGGCTGCTGGCAATGTCCACATATTTCCGTGGATCCTTTATGTTGACATTGATATAACCACAGAATGACAGCAGAGGCTCAAACATTTCAACAACAACTGAAATACAACACGAGAGGAGGTTGTGATAAAGTGCCAGGTGAATAAATAGAGGAGACAGTGACACACTGCCCTGATCTACAGAGCCGTTAAAGACACGGCGACACATGGAGAGTTTTATTAACTCCGTCTTCTTTCTTGTGTCTTGACATTCTTTGTGTTTTTTTTAGCCACTCTGCAAAAACCCTGTCCATTCTCCATTTATGCATTTAAACTCTGAGAACATAAGGAAAAGAACACCATGAATGCAAAGTGTCCGTCTTTAATGTTGAGTATGAATGTCTTTAGGCAGTAGCAGCAAAGCCTCTTATTTTTACTCATCGTATTTTGAACTGAGCAAAGGTGTGTTATTTATGGAATGAGTACATTTGTAAGAGAATGAGCTTGCTATTTGTTCTTTGAAATGCTCAGCAGTCTTGTTTGTTTCAAAATGTGACAAATTCAGATTTCTCCATGAACGTGCTCGCTGGTTTTCCAGTCATTGCTCAGTGTTCAGGACTTCTGTCCTTATTTCACAGAATTGGCTGTAGTTCCTCAGCCTGTGTTTATGTGCGTGTCAAACAAACGCTGAAGCCTTTATGACATCCCATATTATTTGTATGTAGCTTCTGGCACTGCATTGAGTATAAATGTGTGACTTTCAGAGTGAAAGTTCAAACTAGACATGGCTTGGCAGCAGTAGGATATAGTGCATAACACTTAGTGTATGCACTGCTAACCTAATCCCCCGTCTGGGGACTCATTCAGATTTTGGGGGACCAGCATGTTTCTTCTGATTTACATAAAATATTTTTTTAGAATTTAAAAAAAACACACAAGTGTATTCTCTGTAAATTGACTGAGGAGACTTCCTCAACACATTGGCAGAAATTAATATTCTCTGTGAGATGACACCATTACAGAGGATGTCAGTGCTTATGAACATACATGCTAGGAAATATTAAACCATAATGGTCCCACAGGGAGACGTGGATCGTTGTAACATACGAAGTAGCGTAAAGCATGGGAACACTAAAAACTAATGACTGCATCGCATCAATCATCAACCCTTACTTAAGCCTGAGTGCTCATACTGTAGCGTAGTACATGGGCGTGATCTGCTCCAGTAATGCCTCCTGCAGGGTATTCGAGCCAGAACATGCCAATCAAGTAAAAGCATGCTTTAATGAAGCCAGTCAGTCCTGTCAGGGTCAGCTGAGTGTTTAGATTTTTTGAAAGCAACACAGAATTCACTCTCATCATCATCAGACAATACAGAGACAATTCAAACAGAACATACATAAACAATAGTTCATTTGGCTCGGCCTGTCCGAAATCAAACCTCCAGCAACAACAAAATATGGTTTAAAAAAATGTCCGGAATATCTGAAATGTAGAGATTGATCTGGTTCCCCTCATCGCCGTGGAAACTCCGATGGGGAAGGAGGAGACCTGCAGCGCTTTTGTTTAGATGTGAGACGCTGCAGTACACCACAAAAACCTCTCAGAAACATTACATTTACATTTTTACACGTTTAGTAGTGTGTTGGCCTCGAGAACATCAAGAACATTCTGCATCAAGATCATTCACTCAGGGCAGGAGGGGGACAAGAAAAAGATTCACAGTTTGTTGCTTTTAATCTTGCGCGAGTCAGATTGCAACACATTTAATAAATGGAGCTTCTATTTGAAAAATAAATAAATACAATAAAGTGTTCAAGTCCAGAAATATCACTCTTCGTCGTTCCGTAAACGTCAGCAAATGTGCTCATAAAATCTCACGCCTCAGCCTCACTGCTACCATGATTTAAGTACCCGGCGGAGAGTACCATAATTTGCTTCGCTGTTTTGATAGCAACTAAGTGGACTTTCTTTGGGAGGTGTGAATTTTTCCAAATAGTTAAAATGTCATCTTTAATCAAAAGCCTTGAAATATTGCTTTTTCCAAGATTATTTGAATATGAGAGAGTCATGCCAGGTGAAGAAATACGAGGAGAAGGCCAAACATGATTGGACGATCTCCAGCCTGTCTGGACAGTGGATGCAGTAACAGTGTTAGCTTGACCAATTCCAGGTCAAACATAGTTTGAAGCTTCAGTTGTTCAATCATGGCTTGGCACCCACACCAATTCTGTCAAACTTGGGATTTCTCCTGAAAAAAAAAAGTGTACCCAGGAGGGTTGTACCATTATTGAAATCACCTCTCAAAATCCAAAAGCATCTGAGCCAAAGTGTAGCCTTTACTACTTATAAAATGCTTTAGACTTCTCGAGTATAAGGTGAAACCTAAATTCGGGTGGCTTAATTCACCGTTAATTCTTTGTCCCAACTTGATAAAACCATTTCCCTGTTTTAGAGTTGGTTGTACATCGAAATGTAGGAAATGGTTTGTCAAAATTCTCGACATACAAGGTTTGATCTCACGTTTTTTCTTGACCTTGAATAAAGGTACATTTGTAAAAATGTAGTAGATTTGCTTCATAATGATGAAATCTGCCATGTTGCTGTGCCTTTTGCATTTCTGGAGTTTCCATAATGGATGAACGAAACAATGACATCAAAAGGTTCTGGCGAATGCTCCTAAATATATACCAATTCTTTAAAACCTCTTTTATGAGTCTCTCATTGTAAGATATGTAAACATTTAATGGGGCAGCATTTGCAATGAACTTCAAGCTAATATCACAAGATAGCTCTAGCAGATAAAATAGGGTTCCGACAGCCTGCACAATGAGTGGAGTACAAAACAGAAGCTTGTTATTTCGGCTTCTGACGGAAATGAAGGTCCCACTGTTTATACTTATGGGTCATTTACACAATGACTGTTTCACCCCAAACCAGAAACTGTTACGTTTCAGCTGTCTGTGTTTTGGAGAATTGAAACCATAAACCTTTAAAAACAGATAAAATTCCACCAAGAAAAGTGGAAAACAATGACAACACAGCCCGGCTTGGTGCAGTTCCTGCCAGCCTTATTTATGTACGCAGGCAGTGAACAGCCTGCTATGGACAAAACAGCCACAATAACATGACCCCAGACTGTCCAGCTTTGTTTGTGCTGCATCCTACATGACTGAGTCAAATTCCATAAACATGGGTCAATAATCAACTGACATATTGAGGAACAACTTTTGAAGTTCCATTGACTACAATGTTAACAAAAATGTCAAAGTGATCCAGAATCCAGGATCTCTTATGGATCGTCACCAAAATGTAATCATCTGTTCCTGGTAACATTCCCAACCTTTCCTGCAAGTTTCATCCAGATCCATCCAGATCTTATTGAGTTATCTTGCTAACAGACAGACAGACAGACAGACAGACAGACGCCGGCGATAACATAACCTCCGCTTCACCTCGGCGGAGGTAAATATATACATATTTTTTTAAATGACACCACTAAATATGACTTTGGAATACATGCTATAGCATTTCAGTTGTTTCAGTGGATCTGTGTGGATCCACTGAAACTCAGTTTCCAGTGAAAGCGTCATGAAAATGGAGCCTAAAATTTTGGAGGCTCTGAACAAAACAAAACCAAGGAGTAAACATTCAGATAGTTACAAAAAACAAACTTATAGTCTTGCGTAACATAAACAGTGTCTGCTTCTCCTGCCCTGACGTCCTACTGCTGTTTCTGAAACCAAGTGATGCAGACACGTTATATCAATCCGCTCACCTCTGACGTTATTTGCAAAATCAGTGTGATCCAGGTCTGTGCTAAACATCCTTGAGAAACCTGGCAACAAAAAACACAACCTCTTATAATCCCCCTGGCAACACATATCTCTTGCAGATCCAGATATGAAACACGACACAGAGCCTGTTACAGTCTAACCTTGACAGTAAACAGATCAGATGATCTGGCCTCTTACCAGACCTGGTGCCTCATTTATTAAAGCGTCTTCCAACGGCAAAAAACAAACAAACCCAGGTTGGGATTTAGAGGAACGTTCTCTAAACGCCAAACTGATTTATTAAATGTTGTAAATGATGCATCATGAAAGTCTTACTGTCAGTCATAACGTCTACACTAAATTAATCTGTTTCCTTCCACTTATAATTCAAGATGCTCTTCGATGTGATTTCATAGGACATGTTAACCCATGTCTGCCGTAGAAAAGAAACAAGAAGGGAGAAGGCAATTTAAATCTAAAATATTTCATACTTTCAAAATCTTATGCCATTTTTACCCATTTTAAATTACACAAACACTTCATTTTGTATCATTGTGATTCGGCAGTTCAACCAAATTGGCTGTTGCTAGTATGTAGCGGGAATCTGTAGTCCCCAGCTTCCTCTGAACAAAATGCACTGCTTTAGGAATTATTAATCATCATTTCTTGTCAAACTGCATTTACATTGCAGATTATGATGGTGCTGTCATTCTAATTCTGACAGCGATGGCTCCCCTAAATGTTTTAGCTCCCCGACTCAAACAGAGAAAGAAAGATCAGATTCACATTCTGTGTGTGCCGTGTGAACTCGTGGAAATGGCACAGTGGGCTGGTTTAAGAGTTACAAAAGCCATTCCACAGCCTCAGAAAGTTTCTATCCTCCCCACAGGCATGAGCTGCAGCCACCAGTCCTGTCAAAGCGTCCTTGAACCAAAGACTGTTCTGGGGAAAGCAGTCAGCTGATCTGTAAGTTTATATTGAACGGTAACTCCCTGCTGCTTCAGTCAGCGGCTCAGCTTTACATCAGACCAGAGGAAATGAATGAATCTTACCTAAAACAAGTGCTGTTCTTTCCTTCCGCTGTGACACAAGGATACTCCACAGTCAGGATGTTACTATCTGGACATCTGGAACAGAAAAACATGATTAAAAAAACCCCAGACTAAGACAAACATTATATATTGTTGTATTTGTTTTATATTGGTTTCAAAAATAATAATCTGAAACTATTATGATCCTTCCTCGACCATCTGATCGCGCCACCAGCGTCTCCCAGCTTCTCCAGTGCGACGATGTCAATGTCAGCGTTCAAGCCAAGTAAATCAAGGTCACAAAGAAAAAAAAGATCCTTAAACTAATCGGTAATGAAAACCGTCATTACAGACCGAAGACAGAAAGCATTAGTGTAAAGAGAAACGGAACCCAACAGAGCACAAATCTTATGCAGTACATTTACAAACTCATTGTTAAATGCACAAATCTTTATAGATCTATCCTTTCGGTTTCATGTTAATCAGTCGGGTAGTTTAACTGAATAGAATCCGTCTGTGTCAGCCATCAGAGACGCAGCAGGAAAGAAATACTGAATCCAGCCCTTCATCAAGATCCTCTCCCAAACTTAATGGGATCCTCCTGCTAAACTGCAAAAAGTCTGTAAATTGGTTTGTAAAGCTGATAACAGAAAAACCTAATTGGTAAAAACATCCCAGACATTTGAGGTTTAAACACTTTGTGATTTCAGTGATGTTGCGCTCTCATATGGGCCTCCTTATATTTAAACACAAAGACACACCACTGAACTTACCGTCAGATAAATTGTGGATTTCAAGACGTAAATTGAGCCGTAAAAAAGGTTAGTCTCGGCTTAAAGCAATAATGGGCAGTACAGTGTGTGTTTTTGTAAGGGCAGGAGGGCAATCAATCACTGTAATATAGGAATGCCTCCCACATTAAGCTTTAAACTAAAATGTTTTTCTCCTCTTTTACAGTGATCTGCCTTAAACATGAAGCATGTGTCTGATGGGCTGAAGTTTAACCTGCTGCTCTGAGGATTGCTTCTCTGTGGTTTCTTCTGCTCCACATGTGCTCCGCTCACATCCTCTCCTCACCTCCTGACCCGTCGCAACAAGCATCTGTCATGTTTTGTCTGAGCAGAAGTAACATTTGGCTCCACGCGCAGCCAAAGATTCCAGCCATTTGGAGTTTCCCTGCTTTGACGCTCGCATTTTCCTTGGAAATCAAATTAGAACAAGACGCACGGATCTATCTTACTGCGCAACCAGTAAAGAGGAGAAAGCAACAATGCATGGGGCTGTTAGGGCTTTCGGCATTGCGCTCATCTGACAGCGACAGACTTGTTTTGCGCGTACATCGAATGCCAAAACAAACAATGCGCGCTGAGATGGGAGTTACCAAGACGTGAACTTACAGAGCTGTCCGTGCTTCGATGAAATTTACTATGAGGTGGGTTTGCACGGCGACATCAAGGTGCTGCCACAAAAATCATGATGTTTGAGGATCCTCTAATCACTTCCACGAGACTCACCTCGAGGTGTCCACTCCGAGCGTCGCCCTGATAGAGCTGGCACCAGATTCCCACAGGAAAAGAACGCAGATAGCGCCAAATGGTAAAAAAGTCGCACCATAAAATTGACCCATGTCCCTTTTGCGCTCCGGGACAGTTGATATGTTGAATATCAAAATGCCTTCACATCAGGAAAAAAACAAAACCCGAAACTATTCTACTGTATCTGTTACCCGCGCAGGAAGTACAATAAAAAAATAATAATACTAGAACTCCCTCTCAAGTATCCCGCAGAGGTGACGCACATGGAGCCTGTGGGGTAGGAGCAGCGCTGTGCGTCCGGAGCCGACGTCCCAATTTTACGCACTGAGGGAAAGACCCCTTGGAGAGCGAGTGAAGGGTTTACAGCCCAGTGTTCTCGCTAATCCCTCTGAGATTTGCATTCCTGCCTTTCAAGGAGACATTTAAAGAAATGGGAATAACCAGTAACAGACCAGCCCATTGCGGATGATGACATATAGGTGTAAATAAATAAATACATAAATAAATCAAATTCATGCTGCAGTCTGTAATGATATGGGATCAAATATCCAATATCAAAATAAAATCACGTCATTATGAAATACACTGAACCACACCATGAATCATGAAACAATTTAACCTATAAAATAAAGAGTTTTCTTCATTTTAATTCAGAGCTTTATTACTTGCCCTTAAACTGCCACCTTTTTGTGGGGGCGAGTTTGAGAGCCCAAATGATTCCAGGAGCTACAGTATGGAGAGTCCCAGCCACCAGGCACTTATGCTCCTGCTCGTGTCTCCCATCACAAACAGGTCCTGGGTGACGGGCCAGACTAAGAGCAGTTAAGAATCCCCTAAGAGAAAGAAATCAAGGACAGTGACGTCGCCTGGTATGACACAGCCGGGGCCCCACCCTGGAGCCAGGCCTGGGGTCAGGGTTCGAATGTAAGTGCCTGGTGGCTGGGACTCTGACCACGGAGTCCAGCCGGGATCAGCCCGAAAGGATCACTGGGTAATGGACTGACCTGACCTGTAGTGGACTCACCACCCGCTGAGGGAACTATAGGGGACAGCTGCAATGTGGCAGTTGACGGCAGGGGGCCCGATGACCCGATCCCTGGACACAGAGACTAGCTCTTGGGACATGGAATGTCACCTTGCTGTGGGAAAGGAGCCGGAGCTTGTGAGGGATGTTGAGAGGTACCGTCTATAGTCGGGCTCGCCTCCACCCACAGCTTGGGCTCTGGAACCCAACTACTTGAGATGGGCTGAACTCTACTTTTCTCTGGTATTGCCCGCGGTAAGAGGCAGCGGGCTGGTATGGGCTTTCTCATAGTTCCACAGCTTAGCGGCCATGTTTTGGAGTTTACTCCAGTAAACGAGAGGGTCGCTTCCCTGCGCATTCGGGTCGGAGGCCGGTGTCACTCTGTTTTTTTGGCTTACGGGCTAAACAGCATTGGAAAGTACCCGGCCTTCTTAGAGTCCCTGGTAGGGGTCCTGGATAGTGCTCCAACTGGGGACTTCATTGTTCCTCTGGGTGACTTCAACGCTCACATAGGTAGTGAGAGTGAGACTTGGAGGGGGGTAATTGGGATGAACGTCCTCCCCGATCTGAATGCGAGTGGTATTTTGTCGTTGGACTCCTGTGCTAGTCACAGTTTGTCAAAAACAAGCACCTTGTTTGAGTACAGGGATGCCCATAAGTACACATGGCACCGCCACCAGGCCTCTCTAGGCTGATGATCGACTTTGTTGTTGTGTCATCAGACTTCCCTTCGCGGGATTTGGACACTCGGGTGAAGAGAGGGGCAGAGTAAACACCGCCGAGAGAACTTCTCCCAGATCACAGAGGAGGCTGGGGACATTGAGTCCGAGCGGACCATGTTTTCCACCTCCATTGTTGAAGCAGCTTCTCGGAGTCGTGGTTGCAGGGTGTCCGGTGCCCGCCACGGCAGCAACCCCAGAACCCAGTGGTAGAATCTGGAAGTAAGGCATGCCATCAGGCTGAAGAAGGAGTCTTGTTGAGTCTTGTTGACTCGTGTGACTCCGGAGGCAGCTGGCAGGTACCGGCAGGCTCGACTATCGATGGAAGCAAATACTCCAGTGCCTCAAGTGGGGAAAGCAGTTCTCCACCAATACTGTTTACAGTGGAGGCGGGAAGCTGCTGATCTCGACTGGGGATATTGTCGGGCGGTGGAATGAATATTTCAAGGTTCTCCTTAATCCCATTACCATGCCTTCTATGGAGGCAGAAGAGGCTGAGGTCTCAGAGGTGGAATCGTCCATCACCTGGGCTGAAGTCACTGAGGTGGTTGTCAAGCTCCTCAAGAAGGGAGACCGGAGGGTGTGCTCAAACTACAGGGGGATCCCACTCCTCAGCCTCCCAGGGGAAGTCTATTCCAGGATGCTAGAGAGGAGGATTAGATCGATAGTCAAACCTCGGATGCAGGAGAAACAATATGTTTTTTGTCCCGGTCGTGGAACACTGGAACAGCTCTACACTTTCCATCGGGTGCTCTTGGGTTCATGGGAGTTTGCCCAAATAGTTCACATGTGTTTTGTGGATTTGGAGATGCCATTTGACCACATCCCTCGTAGTGTCTTTGGGGGGGGGGGGGGGGGGGGGGGGAGTATGGGGTCCGGGACACTTTGCTTAGGTCAGTCTGTTCCCTGTAGGATCGAAGTCAGAGCTTGGTTCTTATTGCCGGCAGTAAGTTAAACCTGTTCCAGGTGCATGTTGGCCTCCGGCAGGTCTGCCCTTTATTACTGGTTCTGTTCATAAACTGTCTGGACAGAATTTCTAGGTGCAGCCAGGGGCCGGAGGGGGGCTGGTTTGGGGAACAAAGGATTTTATCTTTGCTTTTTGCGAACGATGTTGTACTGTTGGTCTCATCGAGCCTGGACCTTTAGCATATACTGGGGCGTTTTGCGGCCGAGTGTGAAGCGAATGGGATGCGGATCAGCTCCTCCAAATCTGAGGCCATGGTTCTTGATCTAAAAAAGGTGGTTTGGTGGAGAGTCTTTGCTTCAAGTGGAGGATTTCAAGTATCTTGGGGTCTTGTTCACGAGTGAGGGAAGGTTAGAGCGTGGAGCTCAGTCACCAGGGAGGAACTCGGATTAGAGCCACTGCGCCTCCACATTGAGAGGGGTCAACTGAGGTGGCTGGACGACTCCATGGGGAGGTGTTCCGGACAGGTCCCATCGGGAGGAGGCCTCCGGGAAGACCTAGGAAGCGCTGGAGAGATTATAGTGCCTAAGAACACTACATAAAACTGATGCAGAATTGATAAAAGTGTGCACAGTGATAAAACATTGGCAAACACATACATTTTCAGTTTCTTTTATAAAGATGCGGCATATGTCAGATAATTGCCGTTTATGTTCACCTGGGAGGATACAAGACATTTTTCCATATATGAATTTCATTTTTGGAACAACTCGGCCACCAACCTCCAAGGTTAAGCATGCCAATGCTGTATCAGAAGATCCTAGATGGATTTAGTGGCAAGACACATATTGATTTATAAAGGAGCAATGAATTCACATTGGTTCTTTGGCTGACTGGAATTCAGGGCATTTGGCAATTGTTGTATTCTGGTTTGTGTTATGACTGAAGCTGGATCAGTTACAGCTGCTGAGGGTTGTTTTTTTATTATACATGTATTCCAGAAATAAACAGCTTTAAATCTTATTTCAAGATGAATTCATACTTCTAACTGTTTAAATCTGTTTAGCCCTGAAGCATTATGATTCTTCGGAGGTGAGCACCACCTTGCTGTCTTTTTGTTTGACCATCAAATTTTGTATTTCTCTTTTATGTATTTTTACCGATTTCACATTTTCCAAATTAAATCCGTTAATGCATGAGATAATTTACGTAATTAGATGACAGATATATAAGAAGGAGTTTTTCTTATTAAACAGGTTCCAAGCAGGTTAGGCGCGACAGTGAAATTTATTTCACGAGTCCCAACTGCAGCCTATATTTGAAGACGCTTGCGACAATTTATCCCTGATCTTTACAAAAGCTACAAGAACAGTCTGTTACTTAGATGTCTGTTTTAAAGCAGGCTCCAGTCCATGCGTTCAAAGTCAGAGCCAAAATAGCAGAGGATTTACCAGACTGACTGTGCTCTGATCTCCTTTGTTTCATTTATAAAAAGAAATGGCAAGTACATGTATACATTCTCTCTGTGATTGGACTTTTAGAGGAATGGATTGATAACCAATGTATTATTTTGTCTTCACAGTTTTGTTTCATCTTACATATCCTTTAAAAAATGTAAAAATGAACAAGATAAACTTCATCCTAACAGACTTATCTGTCATTTATCGTGTTAAATCGAGGCTAATGGTGGAGAGACGTAGACTTAAAAATAGAACATATAAGATTATAGCCTCCATGTTGAAGCCAGATTTCTCTGCACAGTCATTTATCGTTCATTATTTTTGTTTATTCAAACTTTCAATCAACCTCTGATTATTTGAGCGGTAACTTCAAACGATCAGATTAACACAACCCATTAAATGCAGCGTTTTCACATTAATATGATGAACAACTGTGTGCACATTTACAGCCGCAATATTATTGACCTCATGACCCCTGTTAACTGTTCATTCATTTCTTTTTATTCGTTCTGAAAGAATATTCGTCATTTCTTTCATACTACTGGAGAATACAAACGTATCTATTGGCTAAGAAGATGCTGGATCTTTATTAATCTTTTTTGACATATGGTTAATATGAAATACCATTAATACAAATGAGAGACTTGTTCACGTGATAAATTAAATGAAAGCAGAGCCAAAATGAACAGTATGTCTCAACATTTACCGATTAGTGAACTTAGTGATAAGAAAAAAGAGCAACAAGCGCTCCTGAAATACATCAACGTCCTTACGTATGCAGTCCTACGAAACTGTGTATTTAGTATTATGCAGTATGCAAAATAATATTTGTGATTAAAAATTAAAAGTTTACACTCAGATTACACGTTCAAATATATCCATATCTGAAGACATTTTGGGTAATGCTGTTGCCTCACAGGAAGAAGTTCTTTGATTTCAAAAGGTTCAAATCCAACTTGGGGCCTTTCTGTGAGCTGTTTGGATGTTCTCCCTGTGTCGTGTGGGTTCTCTCCGGGTTCTCCAGCTTCCTCCACCACCAAAAACACGCATCTTAGTTGAATTGGTTACGCTAAATTGTCCGTAGGTGTGAGTGTGTGTGTGAATGATTGTCTGTCTATGTGTGGCCATGTGATGACCTGGCGGCTTGTCCAGGGTGTACCTCGCCTCTCGCCCATAGACTGCGATCCGGATTTCAGATGAAGCGGTTAAGAAAATGAATGAATGATCTTCTTGATGATTAAACAAAAAATACAAAGCATACATATACAAATATTTTCACTGTTGTGAGAGCAGATCTGATATTCATCTCAGTGGACAATCTCAGTTAACTCTGCACTCAGTGGTCTTACACGCCGTCTATTCCCCCGGTGCATTGTGGGGGGGTTTGGCCACCGTTCAAATGAAACAGCTGGTTTTATTCACCACAAATGAATCATGTTAAAAATACACACGCACTCACTTACAGTAACTTTGTTGAGCACATCAAATTAAACTACACAGTCTTTTTGGCACCCTCTACCACTGGAATCAAATAAATCCATAAAACATATGAAGCAACATTATTAAAGAAGCACAGCAAGGGGCAGCAGTTGAAATGACATTCTCTGCTGCATTATTATGCCCACACGGGCCTGGGCTTCGCTTGTTCCCATGATGGAGCGCCGGCTTTCTTAGTTCACTTACATTGTGGGTTTTATATGTTGTTTCTTCCTACCTGCTTAGAAGCAGGCCAGGGAGAAATATGTTTTTAATTTAGGGCTGGAGCAAATTCTGCATCCTCATCAACATCGTGTTGTTGAACAAGCCAGCTGTGAAAAAAGACTAGCTTGACCATCTATAAGGTCAGAGGAAGAGCGGGTGTGTCAAGTCTTGGGCTATTATGGTCGTTGACCCCAGAAACGGAGACGCCGGGAACAATCTGTACTTCTTTAATAATTTATATACAAAAATCTTTTCCCAACAAAATACTGAAGCTCAAAAACTAAAGTAGGACGAGCTGGCGTCACCATTAATAACAAAAAATACACGGCCAAAACAAAAGTTGCTATATTCAAAAACTAACGATAGACGGGCTGCCGTCACTAAATAAGGATACAACAAAAACACAGCCTAGCAAAATACTGAAAACCTGCACCAAAGGGATACACAGGTAAACACAAGGGGCGAAACACAAAGGCGGAATCATAGCCTGGAAAAGTGAGCCAGGTCAGCAGGAATGGCTGTGATGAGCTGGAATGGGGATCAGGAGTGTCTCGTTTGGTTCAGCCAGTCCATACTGCAGGGAAAATAGAAATGTGATCTCTTACTTTCTAGCACCTTCATTCAAACCAATTAAACCAAAAACAACTTACCACAGGACACAAATGAGTTCTTGAATGATCCGTGCTGTCTCCATTCTTTGGCTTATATCATCTCATAGAGCACAGTCGTTGGTGATATGCTGTCTTCTGTGATTCTGTCTGAGACATTGGCCTTGTCTCTTAAATCATTTATTTCAGACAAGTCAATGCAAGTGAGGTTCAGCATCTGAACATGTGAACTATCCCTGAATGACGGGGGGCGGGGAGTTACACAAATTTCTGGTATGAGAAACATGTTGTATCCGGATGGCGCCAGTTGCTTGTTGTCAATTCTTGCATGTAGTCTCAACTCACGTCACATGGTCGAGAGGCGCATCGTTGTCAGTTTACTCAGTTTGCTAATCCGTTTTCATTAAAGCACTGACTCAAACAAGAATGTGAGTGGACGGTCTGCTCCGTACAAACACACGGCATGCCTCTTTGGCTTTTATGCATTTGTGTAAAAAAAAAGATTGCAAAATCTTTTTTCCCAAAACACTCTCAAACATCAGACAACTATTATTTTGTTTTCAGTCATTTTAAGAGTTTATTTTTTCAAGATTCTCACACGAGGCAGACATGATATGATGTTAAAACATATAAAACTGTACATTCTATTTTTCATTTACATTTGATCCAGTGAAAAACCTGCTTAACGAGTCAAGTTAAATCAGTATACAGAACATCGTTCTAATTTTACAGAACTAATATTCATTGAGATGAGCACTCCTCGCTGGCAAACATTAAAATCTCTCACTTGTGATAAATTCATAGAAGAATTATGGCCTCATATCACAAAGACATCAGTTATTTTTGCGTGTCCTCAGAAGGCAATGGGTCTCTGCTGCCTTCCTCCATCTGTGTGATTTATTCACAGTTCTTTCGAATGTCTCCTGTCAGGTCTCCTGTCGAATGTGTCAATAAAATACAAGAGTTTTTTTTGTCAAGCAAACATATCTCCAGGTCTTCCCCATGGATCCATTGTTAGAATGTTGTTTTGATTTCAGATGTGTTGCTTGGAAGCTGAGGGAGTTTATGTTGCCTGTTTCTCTTATCATCATGACCTTAGTGTTCAAGTCAAAATAACAGAAATGATCCTTCTATTCTCAGAACTGATCCTCCTCTTATGTTGCTCAGTTCAAATGGAGCTGGTTGATGTTAAGCAGAGATAAAAGATCATGCATTTTGTTTTTCCATTAAACCAGATAAGAAAGGAATTGGAGATTAGTTCTTTCACAGCCACAGTGTTTATGAAAGTGTTTTTTTCAGCTCTCATTGTGAAATGTTGGCAGCATTTAAGGTGAGTGTGTCGTGGCGTGCATGCTGCAGACTCACACTGACATGGGCCTGGGGCCTTTGCCCCATTCAGACAAGGTATATAGATTTGTAAAAACACAGCGGCATCACCTCTTATTGTTTCATGAAATTCAAAACTGAAAAAGTAGATTTTCTTTCTGTTCTAAAAAGCTCTAGAGACATGACGCAGCCAATGAAAAAATATTTTTGTGTTTACTTTCCATGGTGTTTCATTCTGCCTTCCAACTACTGCTCACATCTTAAGCATGAGAACATGGCCTCTTTTGAAATATGTTATTTTTAATACCTCCACTGCAGGTTAGCTGTGTTGCATAAAGGTAAAATAAATGAATTCCAAACTACTCCAGTTTCCCATTTGTCTGCACTTTATCAGGTGCTGTGATTCATGAAATCATGTTTCCTGTCTTTCGTCTGCATCACCATTGTGGATTAAACTCGGGGTTATCAAAAGACAGGATAATGAAAAACACATTTGTGAGATTCACACTCACATACAAAGGGGGTACAATACAAACAATAATGACTTTTTATGTGTCTGTAAAGTGTATGAATCACAACAGTGATGAGTAAAATATGCTAGTACACATCTCTGTTAGCTCAGTGTGCAGTTACATCACTGTATTTATTAGTATTCACACCAGAGACCTTGACTGGAATGCAGAGGTGGATATATTTACACAAAAGAATGATGAAGAAAATGATTTCCAACATTGTTGCATGTTTAAGGTTGTTGACAGCAAATAAATAACCAATAGTGTAGATGATGAATGCGCCAGACTTTTGGCTTCGGATTAAAAATTCCCCACGTTGCGAAAATAATAAAATTCTGTGAGACGTTTCTCAATGCTGCTGTTTTTGCTGTGTTGTGCTGATTTGCCTTACATCAGGCCATCAGCAGAAATGTCATGCTGTTGGTAATCATACAATGTTGTAGTGGCACTTGTGTAATTAAATGAAGGCTATGTGATACCCCATTTTTGTTTGTGTTTGTTTATTTTTCTCTTAGATATCTTCAAAAGCTGCTTTGGTACAATTTTGTGCATCAGTGGATCTGGGCCAGAGGAAGGACTGATTCAAATTTGAGGTAAATCTCTGAAAGAATCTTCTCAATAATAGAAAAGAGTCATATTATTTTATGTTCAATGAGAAATATGATGGTAGATTTACAAACACAAGCAATTGTACAAATTCCCCCTGAGTTTGAACATCACAGTCCTCTTGTCTTTCAGAATAAATTGCAATAATCAAAAGTTGGTTTCTGGCAAAATATAATTAATCAACCGACTCGTGAATTCATGCTGTCAATTTGACCCCTTTGATTTCTGTTACCCTTAAGAACCTGCACAATGATCTTCTGATTTATAGTCAGTTGGAGACTTTGAGAGGTTTTTGTTTGCTCTCACAGGTGTAATTAGTAGTCAGCAGCTGAAAACACAGACTCTCACTACCGAGTCTGGATTTGACATGACTCAAACCTCAGCACACGTCGCCGGGCTGGAACTATGTCAGCTGCGATGGATTTGGCTCAGCTAGGTGGATGATGCAGCCAAAATAAGGAGAAAGAACAGAAATATATAAAAGATGATTATAATCAGCTTCAAAGCCTGAGAAACACGTTGTCACAGGTGAGATGATATATATACACAATTAAAGGTAATGATGATTAATAAAAACAGTCCCTAATGTATTACATGCCTCATCTGACCCGTGTCCTTCATCTGTTATGTCAGAGGCACTTACTGTGAGAGCCTTCATTGGGGGGCTGTAATTCTAATCAAATGATGCGTAAACCGATTTAGGTGGGCTTACCCTCGGCCTTGTCTTAATCAGTCAGGCCAGCGGGGAAATCCTGCTGCTGTAGAATCATAGCCCAGTCAGAGAAAATCCCGCTGTGTGTTTTCAGAAATCAGTTTAATGGGGTAGAAATATTTGACTGCGTCTGGAATGTCTGGCGCAACATTTTCAAGCTGTGAGAGACATTGGGCCATAAAATTTTTATTTTTAACACACTGGGCAGATTCGGTGATCAAGCCTGCAAATCAGAAATGTCACAACACGTCACAGGAAAGGTCTGTGGTTTATCCGTGCTGCCCTGGACAGTACTCTATTTTACAGGTGTGTAAAGACATCCTGACTGACCCACTGTCTACTGGCGGTACCTAACAGTTGAAGTGCATGGCAGTCCAGTTCATGTGAACACTTATCATAAAGCAGATGCAGTCCAAGCTGCATCTCTAATCACAACGGGGCATATACTTATAAATGGGGATTCACAGCCAAAGTTAAAAACCACCACAACAACCATGTTCTTGTGTTTTACGACTGGGACGCGTATTTGGCCAATCAAATCGTTTTGTTGAAGCTACTTGTTGTTTTACAATTTCCTTTGACTCATTTTGCTCAAAGAAAATAGATGATTAAATGTAAGCCGGGCCTCCAGCGTGCTCACGGTCAATGACCTCCTAGATGAAATGCCTTCCTCCATAATGTCTTTTACGAGGATGGCTAGGAAGAGGTCCCTGCAGTATGTGTCACAGTTCGGAGTCCTAACAGAGACACTGAGGGCCCAGCAAAACTATGTAAGATGCAAGATAAACAAAGACTGAATAAATCGGGCTCCCAAAAACAATCAAATTCTACAGTCTTTAACAGAATATGCAGATTGGAAATGAATGGCGTGATTTTCAAAACAATAAACTAAAATGAACAGCCAGTAAGCAGCAGCAGATGGGAAGGCCAGCACATGTTGCTACTACCATTCAAGTGTCCTTTTAATATAACGGTTGTGAACGTTGATGTTGTTTCATTAGCATCCAATGATTTCAGCATGCAGGGATTAGTTGGAGGCATTCGATGGGATTTACTTAAAAAATGCAGTGTCTGATAAAAAACAGACAGACAGATATACTATATACAGATATATACTGCATCTATCTATCAGTTTCAAGTTTACATTTATTGCAATGTACAGTAACTGCCTTCGTACCTTTCTAGTTTCTACCTCTGATAAGAGAAAAGTAGGTCAAACAAGGATACTCCTTTGAATACTGTGACCCATAAGACATTATCAAGTCATGGACATTCAGATTTTCCACATTTCTGTCAGCAGCGCACAGAGCAGAGGTATGAATTTTTGTTACGTGCAGATGTGAGTTTAATACGTCTGTAAATGAGTTTTTCCATTTGAGAACTTGCCAGCTGGAATTCATTGTCGTATATTCAATCTATGGCCAAAGGCAAACTAATAACACAGCATATCTAAGTGTAATAAAACTGTTTTGTTCTCAACATTTATTGTCAATAGCAATTTAATTGGTGTATAACACACCGCATATGGATTTGGCTTAACGGCATGCTGTGACTGACATGTGCGTGTAGTAAACATGCTCACTCCCCTTCCTGATCAGCAGACTGGTTCTGGGTTCCCGTAACACCATCTGTGCCTTAAAAGGTAGACAAAGGAAGAAAGTGAGGGGCTTTCTGTCAAGCTGTGACCTTGAATACTATGCAAGGCTTGCATAGTATTCTCGGTGTGTAAAGTTAAGGGGTAAGGGGGTGCTGCCCCTTTCTCAACTTGTCTGGAATATATTGATGGGATGTTGTAAATAAACAGTTTTTTTTAAATATAAAAATCAGAACAGAACACTTAAATGTATATGTAACACGTATAGGTGCCCCTGTTCTTTTTTTACTTGTCATCAGAGTGCCTCGGACCATTTACCATTTTCCTACTACGATTTAAGGTCTGATTCCATAGTACGGTCACAGTCTTCATCTTTTTTTTTACTTTTGTTTGTGAAATAGCATCTAGAAATGAAAGCTCCAAAACATGAAATGTGGTCCTTGAATGGCCTGGATTGTCTTGGGTTAAGGCACCACTAATAGCACCCTTTCAAAGCATCACAAAACCCATCAGAAGTTCAAAAATGTGTTTCGTGCAGAAGGGCCTGCTCGGAAACACAACACGAGGATTGCCTGAACATGAACCAGATTCATGTGTTTTTGCTTAACGATGCCTGGCCCTTTGTTTATAATGAGAGGAGAGAGACACACTGAGTCCAGCTGCTCTGGAATATTTGGGCCTTGTAGTTTTTAACCCATCTTCACTGTTGCTCTCGCCAGCCATCCTCTGCAGCTGCAGTCACGCACCATGCTGTCCCACTGAATGCACAGCAGGGAAGGCTTGCTGCGATGGAAATATTGGTGTGAGTGTGCAGTATATAGATCAGCACCTGTTATACTTACCAGCTACAGAGAAGAGTGTTCTTCAAGAGTACAAATACCCTTCATTGTGTCATCTTTTTTTATCTGAAAAGGACGCACATTTTAAGGACGAAAGTATTTAAAAGAACAGTTCACCCAAAATGGAAATTCAGTTATTATGTGTTCTCCCCTCTGCTGGTCAATATTCTGGTGAAGTTTCTGAAATCATGTAACAACTGAAGTATAGATGGAAATATTCTGTCACAGAAAATTGCATACATTATTTCCATGCATCTTACATAGTGTCATTCCTTTCTACAGAAACACCCCAGATGGGATCTATACGCCACCTCAGAAGGGATGCTTATTGAGGGAGCAACAGTGAAGATATCACTTATTCTTATTGGAGAGAATTAGGGTCTTATTTTTTCTTAAATATATCATGTTTCAAAATAAGCTGATTTTATTAATTTGGGATTGGTGTGTGCAGGTGAATGTCTATATCATTGTTACTACCTTGTGTTGCTAGAATATTATCATGGCTTTTTTTTCTAATCTAAGTAGGAGGAGCTAGAGAAAATACTGGAGTTTTTTTGTGGTTTTTTTTGTGATTTTCTATCAGTGAAATGTATTTTTCCAGTCCTTTCCTCTCATCAGTAAATTGTGTCCAATCCTTGAGGTCCTCTGACCACATTGTGTGAGAGAGTGGGCTTTCTAAAACACATCTGTAAAAGAGTTAAAATATTTACATGTTTTCCCTGTCTGTGTCTTGCTTAAACGCTCCCAGACACTTGAATCGTGTCCCTGTCTTCTACAATCATTTGATCCGGTGCCGACAGACCCGAGACCTCTGACCGTTCTTTGGCTTCAGGGCCCAGAGCAACCCGAGCCAGAGGAGGGGGGGGGGTTAAAGTTCCGAACTGGCACAAAAGGGTGTGAAAGTTGATCTAATCAATCCGTGTGTTCATTAATCATGGTCACAGAACATGCTACAGATCTTATCTGATGCGGTCCTCTGATCTTTTACCTAGTGGACTCCAGATGTGGAGTCTGGGCTGTGGGCTGGCTGCAGGATCTCACACACAGGTCCAGACACACATATTGTCTTGCATCCACACCCACATGTATTCATACTCAAAAGGCATTGTGTAAAATCATGTGCAGGATTTTGGATGGATATGTTGCTTTACTAGTTACTAAGGTGGAGACAGCATCCTTCAGAGACACAACAGAGCAATTTCCCTCACATCACATAAGGATTTCATTTTCTTGAATTTGAGGCAAATTGATGTACTTTGAGTTGTTTCTGGTTCAGACTGAAGAAGCCAATGTTAATAAAGTTATTCTTTGCTGTAAGAGGATCGAGATTTTTCTTTTTACCTTTTCGTTTTCCACTCTCTAAGGATACAATGTTACGCAGAGGTGTACTTGTAACAATGTTATAGACAAATTACACTAGTTATATTTGTCGTGGTGTCTGTGTGTGTGTGTGTGTGAGAGAGAGAGAGAGAGCGCTGTGTCGTCACTATTGGTTTCCAGGTTCAGATTGGAGAAGATGGCAGATGCTTTACCTTATAAATCCACAAGGGGGAGTTGTAATCGGATATCTGGTCAAAGTTTCATGATCGTCAATGTGGACAGGCTGGCATTATATCAAAACAAAACAAAATGAGCCCAGTGATTAAAATGAGACCAGGTCTCGCTGTTTGATGGCCCCGTAGTAAATGTGGGGATGAGTCAGTGTGTGGGAAGTTGTCTTTTTCTCCTGTTGTTTTAAGGATACTCTCCTCAGATAAGAGCAGGTGCACGGTGACAGATGTTAAATGTCAGATCATGGGCGTAGTGTAGGCAGCACTGATCTTAGAGTGTGAGTCACAGACTGTGCGGGGTGGAAGTTAAGACTGGAGGTAATCAGTCCCTACATCTCTGCTAGATTTAATGGTTAACCATCACAATGTGCTACAGATTATAAACCAAGCAAGCCATATGATGCCTTCAGAAAATGTAAAACCACAAGCTGCATACGGTTTAGATAATTTAATGATCTTTACAAAAGGACAGCCACCGAGTTTTAAATACAGGTAAAAATTTGGAACATGTGGAGCACGGTCGCTGAGTGGTAAATGCTATTGCCTCAAAGCAAGAAGGTCACAGGTTCGAATCCGACTTGCAGCATTTCTGTGAGGAGTGTTCTCCCGGATTCTCCGACTTTTTCCAACCACCAAAAACATGCAAATTAGGTGAATTGGTTACGCTAAATAGGTTACGCCAGCGGTGTGAATGTGTGTGTGAATGATTGTCTGTTTATGTGTGTCCCTGCAATGAACTGGCGGCTTGTCCAGGGTGTACCCCGCCTCTCGCCCGTTGCCTGCTGGGATAGACTCCAGCACAACCCGCGACCCGGCTAGGACAAATCGGTCAGGAAAATGAATGAATTAAAGGTTCTTAATGGTTTTTTAACGCTTAATAACGTCCCTGGGCTAAACTGAAAAAGGTAACTTATTTCCTGTCCCTGGTAAATAAAAACATTATTTTCTTTAGCAACAAGAAAGCCCTCATGAAGCACATCTGGAGATAATGGGCTCCAGGTTCAAAGAAACTATATTCATTTGTATGGAAAGGCACAAAAACCAAAATGGAAATAGTGACTCAATATAATGAGTTTAATCAAGTAAGGATATGCTTTCTGGCTAACTGGACCCATGACTATAGTTAATTTCCACTTCTCACACATTGTAATGGTGTTCTGACTCACAAGGACCCAGGATGTGACTTTGTTGAGTGGGTGTGTGCATTGATGTGTGTATTCTGTCTGTATGTTCCCAAACTGTGTATGCGGATGTCACATATTTTTAGTGATCTACAAGAAGTCAATGGACTGCACATCCGATGGCTATTTATAGCTACAGGGAGCGATGTCACCCAATCTTGTAATTTCTTATTTTATTAACTCCCATTTGAATGAATGCCTTCTTCTAACAGTTAACCACCTTTTTAAAAACAATTCAAGGTCTCTGCAGCCGAGTCAGAATCTATCTCTCAGTGACGTCATTGTTATAATCTGTTATTGACCTTTATGCGGATCACATTAGTGATGCTGCATGTCATGGCCAAATTTATTAATCACTGCATAAGCTCTACATTATGACTTACAAAGTTTTTTTTTATTCCTGCTAGCAGCGTTAGAGTCACTCAAGCCCCGCAGAGCTGTTGCAGCTTTGTAATGCCTCATTTAGGTCTATGACCACAAGTCTATAAAATTAAAAACCTAGCCATGGAGTCTGCAGCTACAGATAGTTTTTAATAATGGGTTGTTGAATTCAAGAGAACCGCAAGTAAACCAACACTTCATGACCGCAGAGTTCTAGCGGGAGTGTTAAGGTGCATGTTGCATAAAAATTACGTTGATTTAATAGCTGCAGCTCTACTTCCTTTGGCATTAACATGAACACAATTCCAGACGGAATATGCTTACGAAACATCATAAACAACTTTCATTAGTTGACGTTTGGTAATATCATCAAAACCTGACTTTCTGGAGCGTCAACTAAAATCAATAAAATACACAGTTGTCTCAGGCAAAACAGTTAAGAATATTAGAAACACACAGTAGTAAAGTAATATGGCACATAAGGATTAGACTCGGAATGAAATAGGAATCGTGCACTGGGTTATTGCACTGACACAGCTTGTCCATGTCCTCAATGGATGGCAGAGAAGTACCCATAATCCCCTCTGGTGTCCTCACCACTCTCCAAAGTCCCTTATGAATCTCGTGGCTAAAAAGATTAAATCCTGGTGTCCAACTATTTTAATATTAATAATCAATTATCAGTAATAATACATTTTTAAAGCTGAATCCAGCTCCTTAACTTTAATGATTTACAAAATAGAGAGTCTATTGGGGTTTTTTTTTGTAAAATTGGCAGTAAAATTGACCAAATTACTAAAATATTAATTATATAAGCACAAGTTATTTTCCAAATGCTGCTGTTTATTTTGACGAAACGAGATGGCAACGGTTTCATTTGGTTCGTGCTGCACTGACTGCAGGGAAAGCTCAGTGAAATTAAGTTAAATCTTATTTTTGGCCTGGCAGCTCTTATAAGTGGACACACAAATTGACACACGTGCAGATTATGTTCAATAGTAAAATTTAATAACAAGGAGAGTACAGTGCATATACATAGTGTAGTAGGTCAGTATATAGACAGTCAGTAATGAATGCTGCTGATTGGTCACAGTCAGTCGGCGAGCACAGAGCTCGTGTCCCACAGCCGAAGAAACAACGCTTCTCTTTGATGTATCCACTGCTATACAAGTTAACCATAGCATTTACAGCACACAGGACTACGCACACAAGTGGAGTATTTACCCACCTATAAAGATTTTGCGAAATAAAAGTGAGATATCCTTCACCCATCGGGCTCACACGTGTTGTAGCTTCCACACAACATGAAGTTACTGAGGCTTCATTCATAAAGAATCCATAAGAAGTGTTTACAGCATATGGACAAATACTGGACCAGCGTAACGCACAACAGACAGAACAACTATACTGACAACATATACAGTAGCCCAACCTACTTTTAGAATATTTGTAGCCTCTGGTCACAAGACACACGGCCCAACTTAAGCAACACAAGGAGCACACAAACAGAAATAAACATTTATACAGTGGAAATAAATGCTAAATCAATGCAGGAAGGCCAGGGTACATTTCTCATTCTGACAGGAAGCAGTGCGTCTCCCTCCAGACTGTCCTGAAAACAGCTTTAACACTTTATATTGACTATCAAAGCTGCCATAGCAACAACAATAAATAACAGCAAACACAATAAACACTTTGGATGTGGGAGGAGAGGATTGGGCACCTAATCATCATAAATGTTATTCCCATTTAACTCACTCACTGCGTGACAGAAGGAAAGCGGTTCATCTCCGTTACGGTGAATCTGATTGGATGGCGTGCCAGCGGGCTGTCTCCGTTTGACCCTGACTGCACATTTCCCTCCAGTGATCCTGTCCCGCCTCCAAAGCATCTCTGCCAATCAACACGTGACCAAGAATGCTGCTCTTGGTGTAAAGACGGCCCTGCAGATATATTTAATGAAAGTAAAGTATGAAGATATTCAATTCTCAATATCTCATCTTATTAAGATAAATAAAATGCAGAATGTTGTCTAATGTGTAAAGATGCATTTACACTGCTCCATACCTGCATGATGATAAACTCAAGGGCCAATGGGAGCTGAGTGATGTCACCAGAGGGCAGGTCAAAGAGGAATGGAGCGTTCCAGACAGGGTTGGGTCCACTGGCCCCTTTGGTCTCTTTTGTAACAAGGACTTTGTCATCCTGATGCAGGTTGATGACAACATAGTGATCTATGGGAACAAGATTAGGAAAACACTCCTGATTTTGTTCCCTGAACCTTCTGCATAAAATAAGCAGCAAAACCAAAATTGAAATGAAATTAACATTTTTGTTAGTGTGAGTTTTAAAACAGAAATATACGTTTGGCATATCGTGTTGTGAAATGGTCTGTACATGTTGAACAGCCCTCCACTGCCACCATCTTCCATCTGCATCATCACTTAATAAACATGATTTCCCTCCTAAATCAATTCTATCATCATCTCTGTGTTGCATAACGTCAACTAGACTTGTAGGGAGTCTTGAAGTGTGTACAGTGTACACCTCTCTTCCATGAGGCTTCTTCAATTCTGAACGGCTGATGGAGAGTTCCAGATATTTAACCTGATGTTAACCAGAGAAAATGTCTCCAAGCTTTTTCCAGTTAGCTTCATTATCAAGAATCTCCACAGACATTCCAGCCTGCTAATTAGAGGTGCTCAAATTAAAACGCTATGCGCCATTTTAGACAAGAACATTGCATCTGCCTGAGCGGAGCTTAAAATCACATGCAGTAAGAGCGAGTACGAGACAGGAGAGGAAATGACAACAGGCCGATTGGTTCCTAATCTGGTTATACTACAAGCTGTAGAGGAGAATACTAACAAAGGCGCTAGTCTGTTTCTACCAGTTTACTTTGGTTGATAACATTTTATCTATTGTCTGCTGTGGAACATAATCAGTAAAACTGGGAAAATATTCAAATATAATAAATAAACAACGATTCTTCAACAGTATTGTATTGTTATATTGCTTGTTTTTGAGGATTGTTTTGTTCTTTACCTGGAGCTCCAGGAATCCGTGTCAGCTTGGCCAGATTCTCAGCCTTTCGGACCATCACCTTGATGCGCTGAGCCACAGTCTGGTACTGCAGCAAGATTAACAGCTGGCCCAAAGCTCGCGGCACACACACCGAGCTCTTTCTGTGACCCAAAGTTTCCTGAGAACTCACACTCTGAGGATGGGAGGGAGAGGAAGCAGAGAATAAAAAATGAAAGACGTGAAAAATTAACAAACAGGGAGAATGTACTATGAAACCAATGAGAGAAACTGAGAAATCATGCAGATCGAGGAAAAAGATTCCTGCTCAGGAATATAGCAGAGCTAGACTATAGCTGAATCACAATTCAAGCCTCTTCAAGCTGTAATAATGGTTTACGTGCAGCTGTTAGGCTTAAACCAATTTGACCACTCGTGCAAAAAGGAACTTTAAATTGTTATGTAATATTTAATGTGTGAATTTCCACTTGAACTCATGTCACATGTTATTATAGCATGACGAGTTCCAGCTTCCTGCCCAATGGCAGCACTTTAGCCTGCCAGGCAGCAAAGTGCAAACAGATTTTCATCCAAGATTCAGTTCACTAACTCTGTCACCAGCGTTTCACCTCACAGACATCACTCGCACTTAAGCTGCCGTTTTTAAAGGAGAGTCTCTTTAAATTGATTCATTCCTGTCACATATAAAGCCCTCCCAACAAGTTTCATTAAAATCCATCTGGAAGTTTATGCCTAGATAGAAAAGATGAAAAATCCTGAAGTAACATGAAAGTTATTGGGGTATTTTCTAGGTTTAAAAACAAAACGACAAACTCTGGTGTAAAAAATAAAAGTCCAATGAAATTGGGTAAGATGCTGAAAGCAGGGACATTTGCATCTCACATGTTTTCACACTGGACACCAGACAATGCCAGAACAAGAGCGAGGCAGTCCAGCAGGTGGTGGTATTGGACACCTCAGTGAAGCAAATTAATCCAAACTCAACAGACTCATAGTTTTGCTTATGAATCACCAAATACAACGAGCAAAAACAGGACAGAATCCCACTTTCAAAACATCAACAACTGTGTGTGTCTTTCACTGAAAATGTCATTAGAAAGTGATATTCTGTAAGGAGAAATATGACCCCCAGCTTGTTGTGGGCAAAAATATCAAAATATAAATTCATACCGGTACTTGTTTGTTTTTTTTGTTTTTTGTCAGTTTGAACTTTAAATATCTTGTTGCACTATCAAATTGTTTTGAAGGTAAAAATAATTTGTTTCTCTAAACTGGCAACCCGTGACTTTTAGCTCTTTTCACTCTCCAGTAGGACAAATCCAAACGATGCACAATATCTCTCTTTCAAGCCACGGCTGAAAGAAGTCAATCTGACCAAGCAAAGTATTTTAATTGTAACACAAAACTAAACTCAAAGTTACTGCAATTTGATGCTTTAATGCAGGAAATAAACCCATTGAGTATTTACTAAGGACAAAATATCTGTTAGTCTCAGTGTCACCATTTATTATGGATCAAGTTATTTCCAAAAACATCTTATTGCTATTTTCAGTAACTGGAACTAGAAATTTGAGACCATTGGTAATTTGCTGGGAATAATATGTGACTGTGATAAAATAAATGCACAAGTAAAATATATAAAATATAAATAAATTCGCATTCCCAGGAAATGTCAAAGCCAGCAGGTGACTGTGTGAACTTACCGAGACACAGCCTCCATATTAACACCCACTAATATAGAAT